>NW_017305778.1:2906194-2918593 GCF_001594115.1 Trachymyrmex septentrionalis | reverse complement strand
TCGCGAATCGATGAATTTACATCGTATACGATACGATGTATCTCTCATGGAATTGCTTTTCACATAATGGTGAATTAAATATCCAAAATTTTCGTTTACTGAGTCTTGAGATTCTTCGAGTACTGCAAAATGAAATCCAACTTGGTTCTGAATTCCATCGAACAAAGATCTGATTAGAATCGATCGGAAGTCGACTGGACTCCGATAAATATTCACGCGACTATCTGACAGCGTGGCGATGCGAGAAAAATGTTTTGGTGAGAAATGAGATATCGTGACATATTTCTTCTTACAGGTATATATGCTCATCCAGGTCTCAGGTAGCGGAGGTACTCGACGTTATCAAACAGCTGTATAAACTTGGCGCTCTGCGCTGCAGAAGGTTTTGGTTTGGCGCGCTCGCTACACGTATACACGGAAACAATGATTTCGAAGTATCTAACAGAACACAAACTAATAGTAACGTTATATCAATATTACAATTTTCTATTAAACAATATAATTGTAATATAACACATATTATACATAACAGTTACTTTGTTGAGTAGAAAATTTGTAACATTCGTATAATATTACTGTTAGTTTGTGTTTTGCGAATAGAAATTTAGCTAGATACAGGGAGCTTGTTACAGCTCTTGAAACGAGAGAAAATTAGTGAGCGAATTTATTGAAATATTTACAACTTCATTAGTCGACGCTGAATAAATATATTCACTTCTGTAATTTTCATCTCGTTTCAAGAACGTCAGAAAACTTTCAGAAAGTAATTTTACTTTAGTCATCAAAATAATTTTGTGGGACGCTTAAACTGATTGCTAGAATGTTTTTGAAATACTGTCATTAATGTTTAAGCGTTCTACATAATTTGACGATCCAATAAAATTATTTTCATATACTATGTATATCTATAAGCATTGTAGTTAAATTTTTAAATACAGCAAAATCGTTCTTTTTATTCTTTGTGTTCTACACACACGCGCGCGCGCGTGCGCGCACACACACACACACACACACACACATTAACTATGTTTTATCGACATATGACGAGACATCACGTCTGTATGTACTCATATTTATATTCCGATCAGCGAAGATTATCTTAAAACAGCAATAAAGATTCAAACGATCAGCTATTGCAATTAATTGCGCGTAAAACTCTACGCTGAAACAAATTTCGAATATTATAATAAATTATCATTGTTGCATGTAAATGTAAACTTTTTATTTCGGTTTTCAGGACAGATATATTATCATTGGGAAGATATTCAATGGAATTTAAAAGCTGATGGTTCCGTATATGAAGAATTTTGACATTGAGTAACCTGATAAAAAATTCTTCTTAAGTCGTCACAATACCGACTGATAAGTTTCTCTCCGAGTCTTGTCATCTATTTTGATTCTACTTATTTTTATTACTTCTTTTCACAGGCCAAGAAACTTGGCTATCGAAACTGGAAGGGTTACACTCACCTCGCGGGATTCACATCACCGGAACGAGAACTGCCTCGAGATAATTGGGATGGACGTCTCGCGACACACGAGGCCTGTTCTTCTTAACTAAACTTCTTGCACGGTTCATCTTTCCTCTTTTCCTTCTCACTTTGACGAGAAAAGGAGAAAAAGAAACTGTGCAAGAAGTGAACTTTGATTAAAAAGAACAAACCTTCGGACCTTCCATTTAAAAGAGGAAACCAAATGCAGATACTTCGCGAAATAGTGAACTCTTCGCTCGCGGATCAAGGTATAAACTTCGTCGTTCGGTTGCAAGCGATTAGCAGGCACGACGAGGAGCTGACACGGTGTTCCGTCACGGAGAAAGTCATCGCCGGCAACAATGACGACGGCTGCCATCGCCGTCGCCACCACCACCACCACCACCACCACCACCACCACCACCACCACCACCACCATCACCAACCGTCATCGTCGTCGTTTGGTACCATATTCACCGGTATGGTAGAAGAGAGGAAACGAAGATAAAGGAGGGAAAAAAGCACCACTGGAAGAACAATTAATTTGTACGCGAAACACGTACGCGCGGACACGCACACGCGAATGACCGGCGCGATGGAACGCGCCTACGCGTTCTCCACCTTCTCCATCCGGTATATGGAATATTCGGCTGCCAATCCGCGGCGCGCGCGGATATAAATACATGCCGGGTGTACTCCTCTCCTACCGACTTGGCTGTTTAATTAGAAAAATTCGTCGATAGATTTTCGCGAGTTCGGTCGCGGTCGAGAGATGAACCCCCGCAAGATGAACGAGAAAACGCCGGACGACTTTTGGCGTATTTTTAGGCCGCAGAAGGTGTTCCACGTACCGCTCGCATCGATATATCTTTATCGCTCTCGTAGAAACAATGCGCCGCGGGAAATGATAAAGATTAGGTGGAAATAATCGAAACAGGTTGCTTCTCCATTGCAAACAGCGGCACGAACAGTATCATGAAAATATACGGTCTGTTCTTTTTTCATATCCCAGGATTGAACTTCTTGAACGATTTATCCTTTTTCTCGTTACATTAGAGAGAAAAAGATAAAAAGTGAACAATGCAAGAAGTTTAGTCCTGGAATGTGAAAAAAAGCTTAGTATGTACGTGAAACTCGAAAGATAAAAAATGGGAGTAGTTGGCGTTTAAGTATAGTTTTCAAAGCGAGACTTCTTAAAGGTACCCCAGATAGCAAAATATTTGTAGTATGTCAACAAATTCAAACATAATTTTAAAACAAATTCTTATCCACTGTATTCTTTTTAAATTTTCTTTGTGATTTGCCGTTATGACTTGCCAGCCATAATATAACAATAGAAATACAGCAATGGAGTATTTATCTTGTTATACCATTATGTTATAATTATAGACTTGCTTTCTGCTATATTTTTGTCGATATTAGAGAAATACCAGACTATGCTTGACTATTGTTGAAGTTTCATTAATGTTTTCCAGCAGGTGGAACACAAAAATTACCATAATGATATTATAGAATACGTGATTATGATTTTATTTGTACAAACGAACATATAAGTGGCAAATGAGATCATGATTTCTTTATGATATTATTATGACTTTTGTATTCTATCTGAGAAGAGACATAGACGAAACAGTGTAATTACAAGACAGTAAATTATTTCATCCTTGTTTAACATTGACAATCGACAAGGATGCAAAGATTCACAGTATTATAATACATTATGTCAACTGTGTCTTTTACTAGAAAACGTCCATAATATACAACACATACTTTGTAATACGAGTACATGTTTTTGGCTATCCGGAATGCTCTGATGACTTTCGCGAAATATAGAATCCGATTCCTCTGTCTCATGTAACACTGTTCCTGCCAATCAATGAAACGCAACATTAATATAGAGTGAGAGAAAAAGGATTCACCGTCATTTCTCACACCGGAACAATGCGCAACATTGACGGGCGAAGAGGAACGACATAGCAGAGCAAAGATCTCAGTAGAAGTAGGCCGTGCAAATGAGGTGGACTCTGTGAAACGCATTTACTATAACTGAGGCAACCAGTCACGTGTTAATTGCAGAACAAGCGGCCACAGTTTTGTAGGGCGCAACGAACGTGTCGAAGATTCGATGTGAGCGAGGAAGACGTGGGATAACAAAGGGAGGTTTTTCGCGACAATCGGAACCTAGGATTGAGAACGGGGACATCGAAATATAGAAGCGTCCCGATTTTCCCCGAGATTGGCGTCGAATTTTTCTCTTTTGGCTCGGATGGAAAGGAACGTCCCGGCCGGCCGTTATTAGCGCGCTAATAATTAAGAGGGGCGGTAATTAACTCCAGTTGAGACTTAAGTGATAACACGGCACACCTGCGGTCAACAAATCATTTTACAGGGCATTCATAATTGCGCGGTGTTTCTAATTAGCGAAACGCTGGTAGAAAAACTTCCACTTCAGTTCGATCGGTTTGGCTTTTACCCAAGCAGAGCAAAAGGTCACGATTACGTCAAAATAATATATAATGTTAAAATGAATTGTGTGACTGATCAAGAGTAACTTTTAATCCCTTATTGGAGCTATGAAGGCTATGTTCTACTCACATGTCACCCCGCCAAATGTTGAACAAGGATAAAATGATGCCTGCAGAGCTCTCGAGCGAAAATCTGAACGTTCTGTTTGAAATACAAAATGCAAATGAATCATCACTTTATGGCGATGCAAATGAATGTCCATTTTATGTTGATAATTCATAGAGAATATTTTAACGTTTTTTACCTACAATTTAGAACCTTAATACCAATCATACAAATTGTACAATTGTTTAAAAATTTTCGGATTTAAATGACTGGTTACTGTAATCGAAAATTAATAATCATTTTGGAACCATTTTGACACTATTTTGATGTCCTCATGATTTTTTTGTTCTGCTTACATAGAATACAAAGTCATAACGATATCATAGACCATTATCAGACTTATTATTTATCGCTTATAAGTAAACTTGCAAGTGAAATAAGGTCATATAATGATATCCATATGATATCATTATGACTTCTGTCCTGACGAAAGTAAAAATCGGAGTATAAGTCGAATGAGAGAGAGAGAGAGAGAGTAATAAAAATGTAAATAAAACTTTTATAGGAATTTTAAGAAATTTTAATTACAGATTTTTAGGAAGCGAATATTGAGACAACAAAACATAAATACCTTTTTTTATATTTCGCTATCTCACGTGGGAGCACTGACATTTGTATAATGCATATATAATGCATAAGAAAATCAATTAAAAATCCTTAATTTCTTTCTTTTCCATGAAATAAAAGATTCTGATTGGTTAATTTTCTTATATTTCATGCGCGATGCAAGGAGCTCTTATCCTTACATTCAACTTAGGGTCATCACACAAAAAATGACATAAACTACATAACTATTATAGCATACATAAGCTGGCTACTGAACCAATAAACATCCGTTATAACATTATATTGATTTACATAAGATACTCATTAATCTAGCGGCTTTATGCTACGATTATACAGCTTACGTCATTTTGTATATCATGGCCCTTATACTCTAGTTTTTATTTTCGCCGAGGTGTGTTCTACCTGAATATCATTTTTGCACATCCATGTTTCTTTTAGGATCTAATGTACTTATGAACAGAATCTAGAAATCTTACTCTGTTCACGTTACGACGAATGTAGATCCAAATTAAATGGTCCGAGAGAACATGGCCTCTTCATCGATAAGATCGAATCATCAGATGGGATACAGCATAATAATGAGGAAAACGCGAAACATTCACAAAGTCACTCCGTGATCTGCGCGAATCATTTTATGGATGTTTAGAAGTGTTAAAGTGACCTCGTTTAATAAAACGAAATAATTATCGGCCAATTTCGGTCGGTCTTCTCTAATTAGCGACTTGATATTCATTGAGTACCATACCCCGAGTGCACAGCGATACCAATTGACACTTCGCGTTTAATTCGCGCACGTGAATCAAGTGTGCGATCAGTTGCGATAAGCTGACACCGATTGCGAAGCACCGGGCGCGAGTGCGCTTATATAACATTTTTATCGTTTTGCCGGAACATTCAAAACAGGCCTCGCGACAGCTTGTTGCCTCCGCGAGAACCATTCCATCGTCGAGGTCAAGAGTGGCCTTTGAAATTCCCGACTCAAGTCTATTCCGATCATGACTGTGGTATTATAATTAAGTAAAACTCATTGTCAATCGCAAAAGATTGAAAAACAACTCGTGTATCAAGACAAATTTCCTTTACGTTTCATTGCCGACAGGGCTTTTCAGTGGCTTATTCCCGCGAGGGACTCGGTATTTTAAAAAGCTCTTCTTTATCGCAACGATAACCACGCCCGAGGTCGCGCGCCTTATCGCGATCGAGTATACGTGAGGAAATCAAATGTCCCATGATACCGCAATAACACTGTCAGCATGTTTATAAATCCATATGAAGGCCCGACTACTCCTCTCGGGGTCTGACTTGTCCATAGGAATGCGTTGAATGTCGATTGAAAACGGCCGGAGTGAGAAATAAACTCAAAACAGTGAACAAGAATGGATCCAAGTGGATGCCACATTATAAATGCGTTTTGAGTTTGAATAAATCCCGATTACTCTTTGAAAGAGAGATAAGTACAGATATATGTAGGTATATAGATAGTTTAATTTTTATTACGCGCTCTAGGAAAACGTTTTTCTCCTTTCAAGAATTGATCAGAAACAAAACTCAATAAATCATATATAAATGTTGTTACGTTAGGTATAGCTAGAGTAACAGTTTTACAATTAATTAAAAAATAGAAATAAAAAAGAAATATATATCGACACCTGAGCTCTACAAGGTGCTTGTATCGAAAAAACATGAAGAAAGGCCTATGCCAAATTCGTCTATGTCAAAGGTCTATGTCGCATAATTTAATTAAATTATAATATATTATAATTTAATTAAATTACGCGAGCAAGACAAAAAAGAAAAAAAAGAGAGTAGGAGAATATAGAATAGAATCTTTATCAGGCGTTGTGAGACTATGGCCGGTATTCACAGTCAGTTCTTATTTTAAGACCGTCTTAATTAATGTCTTAAGAGAGCGGCCCTCTGATTAGTTCGTGACACCTGAAGACAGAACTTAAGATCTTGATTCTTGAATACAAGAATTGACTATGAATATTGACTATGTCTTCTCATCAAGTGCCAAGCATAACACAGTTAGGAGAGAAAGAAAGAGAATACAGTTAGAAGAGAAAGAAAGAGAATACAGTTAGGAGAGAAAGAAAGAGAATACATACAGTTAAGAGAAAAAAAGAGAAAGAAATGAAGATCTCATATAGAAAAAATATTTTACTTACTTGAAGACTTGAGAGACGCTCGGCTTTCTAGATAATCACTCAATTGCACACAAATTCCCCGAGTTAAGTTGTTCCTCCTTACGAATATAATACTCTTCTAATAATATTTTTCTAACGTAATCGATAGTGATCCACGCAAAATCCATTTTTGTGAAAATGCACAGGGCACAATCGCAGCGCGCAATCACAATCGTGTCCCAAGCACGACACGGAGATCAGTGCGATGGCATGACGGCCGGGGATCGTTTTAACTAGGAAATCGTTCTCGCCTTACAGGATGCCGATGCGTCAATATTGACACATTTCTTACGAAACGTAAGAGAACCGGGCTTTCGCTCCGATCCTTCTGTATCTGGAGAATGCCGAAAAATCCCCACAGATATATACTCCCGCCGAATAAATTCTTCTCTCACAATTTTTAGGATATTTTAAATGTATCTCTATGATTATATTAAATATAATATATACAATTAAACATGCAGTCTCTTCACGCAAATATCTCAGAAATTTTTCAACTAAAAAGTGAAACATTTCATAAAAATTGCGGAATATGTCTGCAACGATTCTTGCACATAAAATCTTGTTGAAAGGTTGATGAAATATTATAGAAAGAATCTGCAATCTTTTTTAAATATTACCAAAAAGGGAACTTGCATCTTACTTTTTGTAACTACTGACTTCATTGCAGTAACAAAATGACCTTAGATATATTTTATACTTTTGTATTTTAACTGCGACAAATCGACTTTAATATTATGTATACATTCCGCAATTTATAATATATAATTTAGTTAATTAATTAATGTTTTCGCATTCAGAAGGACCGAAAATATTGTTCGGTTGAAACGGGATACGGATTAATTTTGAATAAACAAATAATTTTGTGTGCACCAACAATCGCGTAGGCTCTTAATTGACTATATATATTTTATCCTCTTTTAATTAATAATTGAATTATCAAAAAGGTTTCAGCTATTTCTAATACTACAAAAATGATATTTAAATATATACTTGATTGATACTTAATAATATTTAAATTTATTATGTCGACATAAATTTAAATATTGTTTAAGAGAGAGAATATCAATTAAACATATATTTAAATATCATTTCTGAAGTACTTAAAATTTATTAAGAGTTTTTGTGTGATCTGTTTACAGAGTACAAAACTTATTGAAATAAACTTAAAGTATTTCTCAAAAATAGTGATTATATCGTCAATTATTTTGATGATTATTTATTAATTAATCATATAGTATATATAAGCAGATATAAGCACATATATACAATCACTATTAAAAAATCACATTTGCAGTTTCTACACAGTATCATCATTCATGTACAAAAGTTTTTTGCAATTAAAGTGGAACAAGTCATAATAACATCAAAATGACGTTAAACTGAATCGTGATTGTTAAAAAAAATCACTTTTAATAAACATTTTGGAGTCATTTTAACATCGTGATGCTTTTTTGATCTATTCAAATATGTTTTTCAATTTTTTGCATGTGATAGATTTCAGGAACATTTCTGTTAAAACATTTCATATGACATGCGAAATCCTTTCAGAATTGTTACACATGAGAAAGATTGAAACATTTCTGAAAATTTTTCACAATAATCGATGTTGTAATATTATATGTATTTAATAAATTATTAAATATTGACAATAAAACAATCTTATTTAGACCATACATGTGAGAACACAACTAATAAATAGCGTGATGACTTCTCTCATATGCCTATAGTGGCACACGCTGATTGCATGTACACAGTCATATGGGACCTACTGTATAACGTCGATTCCAAACGATTTTTATTAGAGAAGTTCCCTTGGCAAAGATACTTTCTCTCGGTGGTTTGCCATTGCCTGCCGAGAGGAGCTACGAGCGTTCGAAAAATTTTTCGGTTCTGCCTGGGGATCGAACCTGGGATCTCTGGTATAGCAGTCTCGTGCGGCCACTACGCCACGCCCGCACTCATACGTTTATAACTATACTTAAACACTTTTAAAAAAGATTAATAATTTATTCATTAAATATAATATTTATAAAATGAGTAGCAATTAAAATATTAAATAGAATTTATAAATTAAATATTACTGAAATTATATTAATCGTAATATATACGTATTAATCATTAATAATATTCATTAATTAACATCATATACGTATTAATTAATGTCAATTATATTCATACTCAAATCATACACAATTCTTTCTTTTGGGTTACTGGAAAAGTAACATATCTTGTATAAGCATTATAATTGTCCATGTGATCTACGTTACGCGAGTGAAACTTAAATAACGTAACAAAGGTAGAAGAGTATTGCTCAGGAAACAGGAAATTGATTCGGTGAACAAAAGATTTGTTGGATAACGAAGACAATCCTGTATTGATTAAACGCAATAAGTCGCGTAACAGTAACAAACATCAATGAGACTTGTTTGTGTAACAAAATCGAGAGAAGAAACAAATTTATTGAACATCGGTAAGACTGTTTGTGTAAAAAAATTGAAGAAAAAGCAATTATTAATGCGTCAGTAAGTATGAACAAATTTCAATTCGTATAAATACGTCAATTTATTAATACTTAGTGACGTATTAATCGGATTTACCTAATTTTATTGCTACTGTGCTACGGAAAATCTGATAAAATATAATCAAGGAAAATGAAGGAAATAGCTAGCATAATATGTATGTTAATTTTTTATTTTCTCTCTCATATAATCTCTTAATCATGTAACAACAACTGCCAAGTAACAATATCGCAATATATACATATATATCGATAATTGAATATAATGCAAGCAGGAACATACGCCTGTGTATAAATAAATTAGCAGGGGGACAAAAAATAATAAAAAATATATTACTGTATCAATATGCTCCGCTTATCGAACGTTAAATTCCGCGAATAGAATTCCGCGAGTCATTCGTGATATTTTATCATTAAAGTGTCGCCCTGCACGTAGAATAACGGAAACGAATTATTAGGCAACTACAATTGTACACTTGTCACGTAATGGATGGATCCTTTTCCTTTGGCCGGTACTTGGCGTAAAACGAAGTTACCAAAGTACAGATATTCTGTATGATTCAGGATGTGATGACGTACAAAGATACGCCTTTCCACATTTAGGGAACGATTGCACTTGTTAATCTAGAATTCTCGTTTTCATCATAATAGCAAAGATTAAGATAAAGAACTTCGTTTTACTCCTAACAACAAAATAAAGATCCTGTTAACAAGCGCTACATTTCTCGCGTTATAGTAATACCGCTTTGAGTAAATACCCAGGTGATTGCCTAAGAAATTATTTTACGGAACACATAAAACTATCTTCATAAAGATAAGATATAATAACGTGGAAATTAAAAATATTCTCAGGTCATAATAAATGACATAAGAGATGCTAAAAATTGTCAAATATCGCTTAATTATAATTATAATACACTTTGTGTATAAGAATTAAATATTACTTATTAATAGAATTGCGATCGTCAATTTGTGCAATTGAGATTAACATTATTATTGGCTAACGTTTGCTTTGTGCTTCAAGCTGATTAACGAACAAATTAATGAACAATTAGATAAAACACAATCTAGCACAGATATAATTCATTAGATATTATAAATATAAACATAAAAACGTAACAAAAAAAAAACAACTTGAATCGCATACAAAAATATATATTACATAAACGTTTTTCAATACGCTCTATATTAAAAATGTTTAATCCTTCATTAAAATTGTATATTTTGCTACTGCCTCTTTCCACTATATTATACATATAAAACTATTATTTTTTTTATAATTAATTTTTTTTATAACATTGTATTATTTAATACTAATATTTTATACAACTTCCCTCCCGAGAAAGATTTTAGTGAAGTCACAGAATTTAGCTATACTCGTATATTATTTTGTCAAGCATTAGTAAAATGAACAATTCGGTAAGTTACGTGAAGTAGGCGTATTAAACTCAGTGATATGTCTATAGACTCGTAAACAAAAATTTCATTACGCTTAAGCGGTATTTTCTATTATTTTAAATTGTTAAATAGATACTATGCGATCTGTTACGTATTTAGTTCGAGATAAAACTTTTATGTTCACTAAATGACAAAGGTGCTCGGTTGTACGTTGAGAAAGGTTGATGTAAATTGCAAATATTTTGAAAGAGATATGAAGAACTGTCTTTCAAAATCACATTAGAAGAACTAGAATAACAATTATTCTTAATGTGTGATAAAGGTTTTCATTCAAAATATTATTAGTGCTTTATTGTGAATTCTCATTAAAAATATTTTTAATGTAGGCGAAAGAAAAATATTTTCATCGAGAAAAAACATATATAGAGAAATGGAAAAGTCAATTAAAAACAAGCTTGATACTACAATAAAAAGATAATAACAAAGATAGATCCTAAGCTACTAAAAATTGTTAATTCGTATATACAGGAATATTTATGTCAAGTCTCAACTTGTTTGATATGCTATTAAAAATATGGATTATTTTTTTACTTAGAACTAAAAAAAAGAGGAATGATTCATAGATTGTGCAAGAATACAAATAGTGAGCTCTCCTACAAAATGCTAATATTCATCGAGATTTTTTTACATTCATTGGCATGCAAGGTGTAAATAAAATATTCAAACTAAAGAATAGAATGCAACATATTAGGCATATTCTGCATACATGTGTGCGTATGTATCTGCGTATATTTAAAATTTATTCTATTATATTAGCCGAAATATAAAATTTCTTTGAAACGCATATTTGATTATCTTATACCTCGAGCAACTTTTATTCATCGTGATATTTAAATTATCATGACGTAAATATAAAGTACCATTAGATACTATGCACGTGCTGTCACTTAGACTGTCTATTATTATGACCATGTTCCGATATACGCTGCCAGTACTGAAAAACTAACTATAGTACATATAACTATAGACTACGTAATGTGCACTATAGATTTTTAGTATTGGTAATGTATATCGAAACATTGCTTATGAAGAGATTTTGGCGTGGATGAGTATTAAATCTGTATTTTATATCAAACAGTAGATGGGTGGTCAAACCGTGAATTTTTGCATTTATGCAAGAGCTCTAAAGTATTAAAGCACGTATTATAGTTTACAAACGTCTTAGACAGCACTTGCGTCATTTTTATATACCGTGTTCAATAATATACACTAATGTGTACGCGCTAATTATGCGATTATTCATTTAATTATCTCGTGTGAGATGGTAATTTGAACTAGTACTGATATTTTAATCAGTAAATTTGAAGCGTACTAAGAGCGTACGTCATGCAATCACAGAATTTCTATATATCATAAAATTCGAATTTTTAGATTTTAATAAAATTTCTTCTTTATCGGGCGATTTGTTTTCTTCGTGAAAATTATCAAATCGAAAGATAACGCATGGAATCAGTCTAAAGCTTATGATATGCAATATTAATATTATCGTATGCTTCTATGAAAAATAATCGTAGTTATCACCTTTGAAAGCGCCCAGGCAATATATTTTAATATATTATCTCTC
>NW_017305778.1:2894609-2906094 GCF_001594115.1 Trachymyrmex septentrionalis | reverse complement strand
TATATATATATGTATATGAGATCTTTTTAAATATCTCTTTAAGATTTAGATCCGAATCAACGTCTTAGACTAGTTCGAAATCGTCTCTATTAATGATAATATATATGCAAGTAAAAAATTCATATATAAACTCAGAATGGTAACGTTTTTATCCGTCCCATTCTCTATCGCATTTAACGTTTGTCGATATTCAAGTCGTAATATCTTAGGAAGTATTTGAAGACTAAATCTAAGTATTTTCAAACGATATTACATCGTTATGGCATTAAATTGTATTACATGGCATTAGGTTTCGTATCTCATCGTACGCCAAAAGCATAGTATCATTTTATTGGGCTACTTCGTTAATTCGCGAGAGACGATTTGCTATAGGATAATATTGCTTTGTTTTAGTTATGTTTACCGTAGTTGTCCTCTCAGTTGTTTTTACATCTTACAATTCCCATGACTTATACGATGCCGTCCAGGGAGCGATGACAGTCCATGACGGGAACTGTGCTAGAAATTTTTTAAATCTCAAAGATTTTTGGTGTTCGCCATGTAAGAAGTGTCCGGCTAATGCGATGGATAAGCACGGTCCTTTCTGTTCTGTAGATATCTGAACACAAAATTTTGTAATTTTTCGCGAGAGTAAAGTCCGTATCTGATTAAAGATTGAAATTGAGATTGAGATTAAAATGAATCAATTAAAAACAAAATTATATCAAGTTTTAATAAACTTTGCCTGATTGATCAAATTTAATCTCATTATCAATCTCAATTTCCATCCTAATCTGATACGGGCATAATGCGATATAACAAAGGAAAACATATTTGTCTTGCAAACTTACATTCAGTTCAATAGAAAATGTAAATGGCACGCAGTCTGAGGAACATGCGTAATAAATGAAGTAAGTCTCTCTGTTGTTCCACCTTGGACCTTGCAATGGTTTCCCGTCAAGTATAGACCATTTTTCTAGATGAACACCTTTGTATGGAGACAAAATTATACCTATGTGGTCAGGACCTAAGCAATTCAGAAGATATTTAATTTTTTTTATTTTATCAAGAGACACACATATGAAATTTAAATTACTTAAACTTTTGAATATCTTACCTGTAACATTAAAGGTAAAACTAACAATATGCTGTTTCGTAGTCTTCGAAATTACCTCGAGATTTGTAGGAATATTTATGAGCGGAGCGGGTCCCGGTATCCAGGTAGTTTTCCTATAAAATGAGCCCTCTCAATTCGTGTCAAGTTTTATATTCGAATAATGTTCTACTAATTCCGATATATACCACAAGAAAGTTGTGACCGGCATTAAATATGGAAAACCGCAGTATAATTCCTTCTCGCAATCCTTGACTGTTGGCGTTGCAGCAGCTATTTCAGGTACTATCGATTCTATACTGTGAGGACTATTCATATCTAAATCCACTAACCAGTATCCCGTACCAAAATACCTATCACTACCATCTACATTGTAAAACTGACGTTGACTATGCTGTAAATCAAAGATACAATGAATAATATATGCATACAATGAACTTATACCACCTTCTATCAAACAAGAATTTTCAAGAATATTAAGATAACTGTACCGCAATCATAAATCGTTGTGGAGCAGGCGACAATGGATCACCACTGTAAGGGAATCCAAGTGGTGTTAGAATTAACACAGCAATAGCAATTAAGAAAATTCCAACAATCACACTTATAATTCGTTCTGCATTCTTTATTAGAAGCACTATTGGCAACTGAAAATATTGTGAGTTATATTTTACAACAGATTAAGAGACGATTGTACAAATTAAAGATACAAAATTACATCGTGCGAATAAAATTAAAGCTATCAATTTTACCGTGAAGCATAATAGATGGCAGAATGATATTGACAGCATGTTAGCTATTACAACTTCAGAATTAATACTGCCACCGGACCGTCCCATTATTGGGATGAAGAGATAGAGAGCACCGAGCGTTAAATAAAACGTCTGTATATAAGATAAGCTTAACGATCCCAATTGGTAACAAAGCCATTTCCAGTCTACAAAATTCATAAAAGTACATTCAATCAAATATTAGAATACTTTTAAAATAATTGACACAGAAGATTAACATGTAAAAAAATGTTAGTGTGTAAAAAGAAAAGAAATTAATTATAGAAATGAATTTCGAGTGTCCTCACCTCTCCATTTGCTGAAGAAATTGTGTCGCGCAATATTTCCAAGTGATGGGAATAAAACCCAGTGGAGCGGTATGAAGCCCGATCGTATTCCAAATAAAACGCATATAAAGAGAATCAACATCCATATCAGGGAATATGCGTCATAGTACATATGATACAAAATCCATGCAGAACCAACTTTCTACAATCATAGATTAGTATTACTTGTATGTGCTGCAATAAACTTTCAAGCAAACTTTTAATCTAATTTTATCGATATTTGACATTGAACCCTGACACGTAATTACTTAAGAATCGAGATTGCAGTATAACTTATTTCTATTACTTACTTTTTTCTGCCTCGATCCAATCTGCAGAAATATGATCATCGATATAAAAACAGTTGGACAAACATACAAAAAAAACAGCCACGCCGGTCTTGCGTACCAGCTCATCACTTTTCCCAGCTTGGTCAGGATCATGCCGATTAATGTACAAGAAGACATAGATGCCAACCACGAAGCTATGATCACTCCGACGCACGTCAGCACATATCTCATGTACATCCATTTTTTAATATCTGTATCCGATAACGCAGAATTCGATTGTATTACTCAGATTTGTTCGAGAAAACAAGAACCGATTTGAGGTCTATTGGCGCAGCCGGATCTAAATAATAATTATATATTCTTACTTCTACGTGCACTCTGCATATTCAAATGGATAGAGTACCCAGCTATAATCATACTGGCGATATTAACTGTACTGGCAATATACTGTGGCCATCTAATAACGAATGCACCCAAGAAGTCGAAGAACACGAGATTACCCCGTGTCTCTTGCATATCCACGTCCGATAAATAATCTCCGAATATTACTCCTTGCGTCAATGCAAGAATATTATCGCCGGTTCGTTGTAAAGCTCCTAGCGGTATTTGATCAACGTTATCAAATCTAGAATGGTATACATAGCCATTTTTTGACCATGCAAAGTCCAGCCCTGTATAAAAATTTTAAATATACTAGTAACAATTTTTTCTAGCAGTAAATTATCAGTCGTGTTATAATTGAATCTTTTTTACCAGAAACTTTTCCAAAGTCTCTAAATATTCGAAAGTCTGTATCACCAGGTACTATACCACTCTCAAATATTTCCTGAGCTAACGATGATGCATAAGGATATGGTACGGATTTGGCGTAAACCTGACAAATGTGCCATAACAAAAAAATTAAGTTTAAGGCTAACAAATAGTAGAAAAAAACAATAATGAAATAATATACCTCAAGAATCCAAGGATTGTGAGGTCCAGCTTGAAACAATAATTCGCGACCACCAGCGCCACATGCCTCCAAATTTATGAATGTTCGTATATCCTTTGCCCAAGGGTGCTGCGTTATGAAGCCATGAGATGCCTACAAATACATTATGTGCAGAATGTTATCACGGCTTTAGAACTAATCAATAAATCAGAACCCATCAAGATTAGATATCAAATTAATATACCTGCAATAAATTTTCCTCTGCCCCATTAAATAAAAATATAATGCTATGCTTCAATATTCTCGGGCTTTGAGTTATTATCCGTAAAGTTTCTAGCATTACAGCACAACCAGCGGTGTCGTCAGAACCACCTATTTTTTTACATAAATAACAATTATTCATGCAGATAAGAGAACACGTCGCTTATTGTGCATGGAGACGCTTGTTACCTGGGCTTTCTAAAAACGTATCAAAATGACAATTAAGCAACAAGCTATGCATTGTAGGCCTGTGAGGTCCGACTTTGACAATAACGTTTTGTACATTTCTGTAGACATTAGTCATGCCATCGAGAAACTTAAGTGGAAACGCGCTGCTGTGCTTTGTAATGTTAAGGAGGATCCTGTGATTATCATGCGCCGTTCTCATCACATTATTGATCGTTGTCGTTAGATATTTTACAGCTAGGACTTCGTTCTCGTAACTGCCGGCGATACGAGGTCCAATCGACGTAAGGTTCACAATATGATTACGAGCTCGCTCGGCAACGAATTTTCCAGGATGTAATCCTTCCGTGTCAATGGTAATTGGATCAGGTAAATTCCTCTCTAAGACGATTATAATGAAGGACATGAAGAGAAAGTACGTAAGAACGAAGAGGAGATGTTGGGTATCATTTGGCAGTATATCTTGTTTCCTCGAAGCAATCCTGTTTTCGTAAGGTAACTCAGTCAACGTTCTCTTCGACGTGTGCTGTCTGAGTCTCACTCCGTCTCTCTGAAACTGAAATATGATAATCACACTGTGTTTGTGTATACACCTATTTGCATACAGACGCATGGCGTATTCCTTTTATTTTCTTTAATAAATTAACGGGGAAAGGGAGGAAAAAAAAGAAGAAAAATATAACGCTATTAAGCTTTATGTCCACGATGCTAGGTTCCGAGATCTTGGATGGAGAAAAATTAACAAATCACATTTAAACATTTTGAGCAATTGGGTCATTTGACCTATGAGACTATGGGAGATTGTTCAATTCACTCCCTGTCTCGGAGATCTCAGAACGATTTCTAGCCTTCTAGCATCGCGGACATCAGGATTTCAGGCTCACCATTTTAGCGAAGACCTTAATAACAGAAAAGGCACTTTATGCCGCCTGACTTCACGAGCGGGCTACTGCGTAAACGGGAAACTCCACCGCGTTGCGTTCACTCGATCTCGATCTTGCTCGCCGCATCAGAAAATATACAGCAGACGTCACACCGCATCGGGCACTGCACTGACCAGCACTGACTGAACAGTGCACACACATAGGACGCAGACCGCCTTCGTGACAAATCGTGACAAATCGTGACTTCGTGCCTCTCGTTCGCGCGACAGAAGCGGAGCGACGTGGCCCGTACGATACATTATATACCCCCTCCTTTTCATTCTATCCTCTCTCTCTCTCTCTCTCTCTCTCTCTCTCTCTCTCTCTCTCTTATCTTTTGTCAGCTTATTTTATTTATTTTTGTATATCATTCTTTTATATTTTCTGTACTTACTTTTTGTATTGCCATTCTTCACTAGCATGCATGTGTAAAACAACACTAAAAAAAAAAATACTTTTTTGTTCTTAGAGAATAGATCTATAAAAAACAAATCAAATTCCATTTTACTCTATTCTCTTCCCTCCATCATCGATCTCTTTCCTTCTCTCTTTTATGCTCCTAATTCACACCAATTACAATCGCGCCTTCAACGTCGCGCTGGCGATCGATCAATCATTCTTCATCGCACTGAAATATTTACTCGCGCGAATAACTCGTATGTTGTATCGCCGTGATGAATTCGCCTAGAAATTTCGCGCCGTGGATGTTTATCAAAAGTGCGTCTTTTGCATTCTTTCAGGATTTTTCCCGCGCAATCTTATCAAGTGATTTATCAGCATATTTACGCTGTAGCCTTGCTCTCTCTCTCTCGTAAATAAGTATTTCGACCGATATCACCTCATACTATTCGTACTAATCAATTTCATTTATACGATTATGACATGCATACAGCACTAACTTACAAAGCTCGTTGCAAATTGAGAGCGGCAATTCCTGCCTACGCTTAAGATTTTTTATCCCGCCGGAAAAACAATTACACGTCGAACGCGTGCATGATTGTTCATTCTTGATAGTGATATCTATTCTCGCGTTTAAAATTCTGATGTAGAATTACGCAGGAACAAATTACAAACGTCAAAGAAGAAAAAACATCATAATGGGCCTTCTACAATAAGCCATTAGTCATAAATCAGAAGTCAGAAGTAAAAACTAACTGTGATTGTCGATTTTTAACTTCTCCTAATGGTTTATTGTAGAAGACTTATAAAATAAAATTTTAGATCTGTTGATTATTAACGTAGCAAGTATAGATCAATCAATTAAGATCTTATCTTATTATTATCTAATTATATATTTTTTAAAACGTTTAAAAGAATATACTATATATTTTTTTTATATATATATATATATATGTATATATCGTCAGATCTATATATAATTTAAACTCCTTCAATGTTATAAAAGATACTTATTTTTTGAAAGCTGCATTCATTCTTCTGCATTTAAAAGGAAAAACACATTAATAATTAATAGATGTTATAGAAAAAAAAAAGAAAAAAGGGAATTAATGAAAAAAAAGTATCTTGTAATTTAAATAAAAAACAAATATATTAGCAATTACATGTCCATCATAATTATAGACTTTATATTAACAATTATATGTTCATCATAATTATGGACTTTTTAAAATTCATTTTAATGCTTAAAATTTTATAGAAAAAAAAGAAATAATATTGATGTTTAAAGACAAAAAAGATTTTAATTTATAAAAACCAAGTTTGCAAGTTAAAATAATGTTTTACAAAATATATAGTTGCAATTAGTAATTAACTCATTTGAAAAACATTAATTAAATTAAGTTAGAAGTCATGAACTTGTTGATTTATTTTTTACTTAAATAATTTTTTATTAATTGTTTAATAGTAGATAATTATAATAATTATAATAATCTAATTATTATTCAAGCTTGATTTTATTTCAGGCCTTTATGACTATTTATATATTTATTGTATTGTATACTTAAAATGAAACAGAATGAATTTCAAAATAAAATGATATATTCATTATTTGATAAAAGCGAGATATAAAAGTTAAATGTAGTTGAGCTCACCGATAGGTCTGTCATTTCAAGTGCAGAAAGCGCAGCTCAGTGCAGCTACGAAAAACGGATAGCAGCTGAGCGAAGTTGGCTGGAAATCAAACGATAAGCAAGCGCGATCTATCATTCACCACGAGAGACACTTCGGGCAAACGTCAAAGCGCCGTGTGTGTGTATGCGTCTTCTTTTTTATTCAAAGACCAATTTCAAGTTATTTTCGTTACACAGCTGATTCGCGTGTATATATTCATTGATACTCCTCACGCATTGACATATCCATTCTCATTTCCGTAAGATTCATTTCATTTAACGGTGGACATCAAACGATGGCGAGTTCGGACGACAAATCGCAGAGGCTACAGTCCAACGAAGAAGTCATAGAAGAACTCGTCAGAGATCTAGAAAGTTCCTGCATCCGAGTGGACGATTCTTCCGATGCGAACGCGCAAGCGAAGGGCGATTCATGGGACGTTGTAAATAAGGAATGCAATGAGGATAGTAATGATAATGCACAAAGTATAGAGGAGGATGTAGATGAGGAGCTCCTTAAGGATAGAGATCTGTTACTCACAGAAAGTGAGCAAGAAGTATGTCTATGATATTTTTAAAGACATCTCTCTTACAATCCTTTGCTTCTTGGCAAGAGATAGTGTAACACAATGATCATCTTCATCAGATACTTTTCATTTAGTGACACAAATTGACACAAATATCATTTCATCTTTCTTGGCATTCTAATGAGTAATAAAGATAGATATTTATATGTCGATTTGTGTCACTAAATGGAAAGCACCTTTATTTAACCCATCTTTGTTTAACTCTCCAATGGCATACATGGGTCATTCGTATTTATGCTACTTCAAACAGTTTTTATTTTTCATATACTTACGTAATATTTACAACTTTTCCAAACTTTTTTCCAATGTTTACATAGCAGAATAATATAGTGGACCTTAAAAAACATGTTTGAATTTTTGCAGAATTTTTCGAGTACTTTAAGAGCCTCAAAATCAGGTCAGACATAAATGATTCATGTGTATTGTTCTAAGGTGCTGAAAATAAATATGCTGTTGTAAGGTTAACATTGACAAGGATGTAATGATTCACTGTGTTACATTTGTGTTTCTGGAAAGAACCCTTCTAGTACTATTTTCTGTATGTTGCAATTCATCTACTTTTGCAGGCATTGAAAAGTGAAGCAGAGACTCTAAAACAGGCAGGCAACGAGCTTTTCAAAAATGGTGAATATGTACAGGCAATATCGCAGTACACACAAGGATTGCAAACTTGTCCTTTAGCATATAGCAAAGAAAGATCTATATTGTATGCAAATAGAGCAGCAGCAAAAGCAAAATGTCAGGTGATTGTCAAAGATGCATTCATTGATTAATACTGTGTGTTTATGTACTTTTGTAGCTGTTATTAAGAAGTTGTTTTCAGACAGAGAAGGATTCGGCGATATCTGATTGTACCAAAGCCATTGAATTAAATTCAAGTTACGTAAAAGCATATATAAGAAGAGCACAGTTATATGAAGAGACGGAAAAATTGGATGAGGCGTTAGAAGACTACAAGAAAGTATTAACATTTGATTCTAGTCACACAGAAGCTAATCATGCTGTCAGGGTAATTATTATTTATTCAAAGTATGAATTTTTTCTATAAAGCGACTTATAATAAAGATCAACTTTTTAAGAAAACGCATTTAGAGTTTTGGTACATTCTAATAATAATTACAAAAAAAGAGTGACTATTTTATATATGATACATATAACAATTTTTTATTTAATTTGTCTTTATTTTACAATAAATTAATTTTATTTCTTTATCTCTTAAAAAATAAGATAAGTAAATTTCTTTGTTCTAAAGCTCAATTTATACTAAAATTTAAAAAATAGCAATTTTAATGGTAAATATTGTGGATTATTTATGAATATTAGAATTGTACGTCAAAATCTAAAAGTTTACAAGTTAATATATTTAAAAAGCAAAATTATATTTTTATAATTTATTAATATTATAATTTCTTATTTTTTCAGAGATTACCTCCATTAATTAACGAAAGAAACGAGAAACTGAAAACAGAGATGTTGGGTAAATTGAAGGATCTAGGAAACATGGTTTTGAAACCTTTCGGCCTTTCTACGAATAACTTTGAATTGGAGAAGGATCCCAACAGTGGTGGTTATTCCGTAAAGTTTCATCAGAACCCCATGTAATAAACTAGTTATGTTTCTTATTCTATAAAAAAAATTATGGATAAAATTTGTCCTTTACCTGTAAGAGATTAAGATATATTTGTATATTCTGCACGAATCCTATTATGGATTTTATCCCTCACTCTATAATTAAATATAGACTTAATGAAGTATTGACAGGATAAAGTAAAAATGATTCAAATCGTGATAATTTCATCGGACTTTACACAGAAAGCTGTTTTGATAATTTTAAAATATATTTATGTATCTTACATGGATCCTACTATGAATTTTATAGCTTTATAATTAAATATAGATATTGTTGGAATATCGACAGGATATATATATATATATAATTTTCGAAATTGTGAAAATCTGATCAGATTTTATATATAAAACCGTTTTGACAATTCGCCGTGCGAGGCGAGAGTTTCACTCAAAATATTTCTTTGTTCGAGTTAATCGAAGCTCCAACAAGCAACATATATATCGCAAGTCGCAATGTCGGATATCTCGCTATATTTGGCGCCAATGCTAGACCGGATATAGTCTATGGTTCAATAATACCGAGCTATATCGCCATCCCTGATAATTTTAGCCGCGGCTCTTTCATGAAGAGGTTGAACGACTTTGCAATCTCGGGGGCAACGAACGTCCTCGGTCACAGATTATAAATTATTAGTCGATATTAACTCAAAATTCAAAAGTGTGAATCTCATAATTTAATAATGAAAATAAGAACATGCAATCGCTGTCTTTTCTTTCGGATGATAATCGCTGAAGAATGCTAAAATATCAAATATATATCAATCTAATAGCGAATTCGATTGAGCGCACTAATGCATATTAAAGCCGTCGTACACAAATTGATATAAAAATGTGTATTTGATATAAGAATGGGTTAAATCACATGAAATCCTCTATATATTTTATTATGTTCTTAAATAAAATCTATTTTACAATTCGAAATATTTGCATATATTTTACATTCAAAATATTTTACTTTTAACAAATTAAATTAGTATATGACTATATTATGCACTAGTACGTTTAATTCGTTTATTAATTATGAGGAAAATTTAGTATGTCGAAATTATAGCAATTTTTTATTCTATCGATATCTAAAAAATAACATCAGTTCCATCTCTGCTCCCCCACTTTCTCTCCCAAGTGAGCAAGTGCAATGAACGATCAGGAGGGTGCGGAGGGATGAACCGGTGACGTATCACGCGCAAGCGTCTCGACGTCACCGTCGACGGTGCATTATCAGGATGGACGAGGGGTTGAACGAAGAGGGAACGAAAGCGTGCGCGTAGGTGCGGATTAAAATCGGGGGAGCGCGATTTCCCGAATCTTCTTTCAAGCGCCAACGAATCGCGCTCAGATAATGTTATGATATCTCAATATGGATGAGCAATTTCGATTAACTGAAATTAATTAGTAAAATTCATTCAAGATTGTAATAACGGTTGAGCCGTACGCGGCGGTCACTAATTGATGTGCCTGAAAAATATCGATAAAAGACAATGGGATCAATGGTGATATTTAATCGCGCGAGAGTGGTGAGCAGCCACCCCGGGCAAGCGCTAATACAGTAAAGGGACTAAAGGGTTGCGGGGTAGGAGGAAGTGTGACGGCGAGGGCGAGGGCGAGGGTGAGGACGAGGACGAGGATGCGGCGCCACGGCGTGTCGCTCGCGCGTCAAAGGAACGAGGAGGGGGTGCAGAGGGAGGAAGAGAGAGGGAGCGGAAGCAAGCGGGAGAGGCGAGAGGGAGAGAGATACGTAGGTGATACACACACGCACGATGGCCGTGCGCCGAGACGGCGAGGCTAGGCCGCGACGGCGACAGTGAGGGGGACGGCCGAGTAGCAGTCGCGGGGCGTAAATACGTGTGTGCGGCACCAGGATGCCCGGTTGATCCCGGTGGGACACGCGCGATCGTACGCGGACACGAGGGATCGACGGAACATCGCTGTGGTGACGACGACGACGACGACGACGACGAAGACGGCGCCGGCGGGCGGGTTTTCGCGTTCAAATCGATAATTCGAGCGCGATCGTGGGCAGCGTGGCGGAGAAGAGACTCCCTCAAATAAGGAGGACTTCGGACGAGTCTCGCGGGCCCACCCTCGCCCGCTCATCTTCTTCCTCCACCTTCGCCTCCTCTTTCCGTGGGTTACGAGTTACGTGACGAAGTGATAAGGGAGCTCACGGCGGCAGCGGACGCATCGTCGCTACCCTAGTTTTAATATCAGTGCCGCGCTACCTATATCCGGCGGTACACCCTCGGGTCTTCCGGCTGGAGTACAGTACTCGTGACACATAACAGCAGACGGCGACGATGCACGGCGATAAAGGGGTAAGCCGGATAACACGAAGCGCGCGGAATCTTCCTGTCGGAATACGGGAAATCGGATCACCAGTTCGTTATCGGTTTCATTATCGGAGCAAGAGTTATAGCGATATC
>NW_017305778.1:2893950-2894509 GCF_001594115.1 Trachymyrmex septentrionalis | reverse complement strand
GGCCCCCCCCCCCCCCCTCGTCTTATCGAGGAAGGACAGATTGCTTTGCGGAAAGATCGAAAACGCGCGGAAGGTCTCTTGGTCTCTTGGCGAACGACGATTTCCGGCGCGTATATACGCAAACGACAGTTTTTCCTGCGAGAGTTTCTCCTGTTTGAGCCGAAAATTGTAACATTCACTAAAATATTAAGCACTGCTTAAGACCTACTTTGAGCGAATATGGTCTCCTTTACTTAATTTATCTTGAGAGTTTCTTCAATAAGAACTACTTGCGAATATTGCTCTTAGATTCGCTCAGTTTCCTCCTCTCACTTTCCGCGTCTAAAACGGGGCGGTTGCATTTTGCAGGCGCTAGTATTTGTAAATATTTATACTGCAAGTGTATTAAAGAAAGAAGAATGTGAGAAATGTAACTGGGTCGAACAGGTCTATTTCCTGTGGATTTTCTCTTCCGTTATTTGATGTAAAATACAAAACAGAGCTGAACGATGTATAAATGATTTTGATTTTTTTTCGTAAACTAGAGAATTGTATTGGCAATTTTTTAACAATATATATA
>NW_017305778.1:2892735-2893850 GCF_001594115.1 Trachymyrmex septentrionalis | reverse complement strand
ATATTATATATATATATATTAAACTCGCGCGAATAATAAGACTATAATGAAATGTTATATTTTAATGCGCTTATAAAACAGAAAGAAAATTTTAAATATAGAGCGATTCTCCGAGTAAAATTTATGAGAAAGATTCCGAGAAATTGCTGATTCAATAATACTTTTTTTAGCATACCAAAAAAATGAAAGGGCAGCCTCGTGTCACAATAAACGTTTAGAGTTTTTCGTATTGAGATGAGCTCATATTTGACAATCGTGAAAATTTCCGTAAGTTAAACGTAATGGCTGTATAGCGTTCAAACCTCACGCAAATAGAGTGTTCAAACATCTAGTAAAGATTGATAACGCAACTTCCATGCGAAAAAGTAGCCGCAAAGCGAGGTGTTCCAGTATTTAGTCAACATCGTATTCCTCGATCAGGATATTTATGGAACAAGTCAGAATGGATCGGAATTATTCTATTTTCCCTAAAAACACGCAATAAAAATTTAGGGAATAATGGAATAATTCTGATCGGAATCCATTCCGAATAATTATATAATACGTATTCCATAATACGCAATTTCAAAGGATCGATTGTGTATCTTGAAATGAGATTAAAACTACAAAAATGAGCAAATTCATTAGAATATTTATAATTTCATTAGTCAACTTCTAGTGAATTTGCTCTTTTGTAATTTTTATCTCATTCGAACATAATCGATCCCGTGGGCTGCGTTCGAAAACACTACTCGTGTACCTTTGAGTATCATTTTATTCTTGTTTTTCATCGAATGTTAAAACAAGAATAAAATGATACTCAGAGGTATTCGAATAGTGTTTTTGAACGCAGTTCTGGAAACGAGATGAAAAAAAATACAAAAGTGAGCAAAATTCATTTGACCAATACAATTGTAAATATTCTAATAAATTCGCTCTTTTGTAATCTTCACCTAGTTTGAAGATAAATAATCGATTCCCTGTATATTGCGTCCAATTTGTAAAAGGATACGTGAATACGTCACTAATTAACGCATTTTCGTTCTTGAATCTCGATAAATATATCGATTCCACAAATCATATACCTGCGGTATCTTTATTGCGGTATAGGTAGCGTCGCACTCTTTCATCTCGAT
>NW_017305778.1:2880675-2892635 GCF_001594115.1 Trachymyrmex septentrionalis | reverse complement strand
AGAGATACAGGGGAATTATTAAATTTTTATATATTTCTCTGCGGGGGGATTACTACATTTCATTAAAATATATTAATTGTCGCACGACATTTTTATCTCAACGCAATTTTTTTATTACAATTTTTTATTAAAATTTATTCTTGATATGTAAAAGAATCACTCGAAGAATTGAATGTCTGTTATAATTAATATTAATAATATAGTAGTATCTTTGTCAGATTTTCTATTGACGCGCATTTTCTCTTGATATGTAATGTTATTGACAGAGTCGGAATACGAGATACACTTTATTGTGGTTACGATTATTTACGGAGTGCGGTGTAATAATTTTAGCGTCGACATAAATTTCATGAAATTGATAACGCAAATGTTAATCGCGTAACCAGTGGCGGCCATCGGGGAAAAGGGATTAATTTAACAGCTTATTCTTTCACATTGAAGAGAAAAGCTGATATAACGCCACTTTCCAGATTAATCTGAAAATTATATTTACATAGAGAGCGCGTTCGAGTGTGTGCGAATCGCATTGCGAAAATTATTTGTTATTCCATCATCCTATATATACGGGGTGTATCGAAAAGCCGAGCGTGAAAGATCGAGGACTTTCCAGCGACGAGATTTTAGAACGAATAAGCCGGCCTGAAAAGCCCGTTAACAAGTTTTATTGTGACAGAATTTTATTTGCGAGAGGCTCGTAAGAAAAAATAAAAATCGTGTTGAAAATTACGAGGCCAATGGCGAACCACCCTCACTCTTTGACCTCTTCATCCATGGTGAGAGTTTGCCCTTTCACAAGCACGAGTAGGACACCTCGTATATGTGGGTGTAAATTAATTTTGCCGACGGCAATTAGACAACCCGATATATACCGTAACGATCCTCGAGTGCGCTTGTCACTTTTACATTGTATGAATATTATTGCATGTACGCATTTATAGGATTACACGTGTCCCGCTATCGCGCCCGACTTTCATCCCGATTCGCATCTATACCGGATGTCCGCGCATATATGTGTCTTTGATCACTAATGAATCATGCTCGTTGCGATTATGTAATGCGGCGAATTATCTCCGTGTGCGGTACGCCGATGGAAATCCTCTCGAGGGCTCTTGGAGCCATGGGACTTTAGGGCGGCTTTAATTATACCCACGGAAAACGTTAACGTAATGATTTTACTGCGAATTTGATTTCTCATTTACTTGTATAGGGTGGGGCAAAAGTCCCGCTACATTTTGATTTTTTTATGTGACGTATAGCTCAGTTTAGCTTTAACCGTTGTGTTGTGTAGACGTGCAATTTTGCAATGGTAGCGGGATTTTTGCCCCACCCTGTATATCTCGCGTAATTTATTGCATAACATATTTATCAATTATATCGCGAATATCGAAAATCTCGAATTCGCGATAAAATTACGACAAATAGAGGATATACCGTGCACGGAAAAAAATATTTGGTTGAATTAACTGGAATTTTAGTGGAAGATGAACGATCCAGAATTCTGATTAAGTCTACTGGATTTCTGATTAAATCTATCAGAATTTTGGTTGAAATAACCAATTCCAAATCTATCAGAATTCTATTTGAAATAATCAGAATTGTAGTAAATTTAACCAGAAATCTACTAAACTTAATTAGAATTATGGATCATTCATTTTCCATCACAATTCCAGTTAATTCAACCAAATATTTTTCTCCGTGTGGCTACCGAAAGTTTCCGACTATTGAGTAATTTTATTGTATTGTTCAAATAAAGAATCTTTACAAATAGAGATCTACAAGTACTTACTTAAGGATGTAGTATACGTATTTAAAAAAATAAAAAAATTATGGAAAGATTACAGATTTTTCGATATTTAAAGAGAGATATTTAACAAGATAATAAGGCTTCAAAGAAATAAATCATGATATTAATAAAAATGTGAGCCAATCTAAGTTGACACAAGATAATAGTATGTGAAATTATATATATATATTAATGACAATAATAAATAACAATATTTTCGCCTTAATTTGGGCTCTCTTTAGTGTAAAGCAAAAAAATTTACAAATAATTATTGAGCATTATGACGCGACAAATATAATTGAAGTGCGGAAACATGTTTGAATAATTATCTGTAAAATTTTTTAATAAAACATTGTTATTTATTATTGTCATTATATGTAATTATAATATACAATTATAACATTATTATCTTGCGTTGGTTTACATTGATTCATATTTTTATTAATTTTATTTTTTTTTCCTATATTGTATTTGAAAATAATACAAAAAGTTTCGCAATAATTTTGAACCCGAGCTATAAATTATTTCAATAAAAAGTAGACATGTTTTTAAAAAATAATTAAGATAGAACAGAGCATTTTTATTTAAACTATAAAATTGTGTTGTTAAATATAAACATTGTCATGTATAAATATTTAACAATACAATTTTATAGTTTAAATAACGTTATTGAATTGTTTCAATCATGTAAAAAACATTCATTTTTATATAGATATAATTCTATATCTGTATAGTATAATAAATAATCATTTTTATACAGTATAAATTTCTAATTCTAGTAATTTTTTTGCAGAGACTATACACCTGATACATTCTTAATATACGTGTACATAATATATTTAAGTTGATTACAAACATTGAAAAACAGATTGATGAAAATTATCATAAAATTACAAGTCGCCATGAAATTTCCGATATTAACTATAATACAAGCAATTTCGCATTTAAAAGGTGATATTTTTATTTCAGTATAAATGCCGGCGATCATTCGAAAGATTAGAGAAGTTGTAGTTATTGAGAATTTGCTTAAGCGCGATCAAAACGGAATGCTTTGTTTGGCACAGACAGGTTTACTTTTCTTAGAGGGACATAGTTTACGCATGCGAGAGAGACGAGTATCATCGATTTACCCAGTTGCGTTGTATTTAATGACAATACGTGCATACGAACGATAGTTTTCTTACTTAGAGGCCATATGTGTACATCTACACACGGCATCCATATATATGTCTGAACAGTACGTGGATGCCGTGTCATATGACGTTCATGACGTGATTTCCCTGAGCTGGGACACACGACATCGATAATCATAACGAATGTAGCACAGGTGGAACTGTTTCTAAACACAGCCAGATTGGAGCTAGCAAACATGCCACTTAAGAGAAACGTCGATAAAGCGAGCTGGGACGATGTAAAGACCCATGGTCGAGATATGAAACGCCGGGATAAAGTCGGTCTTAAAGACGGACGCTTTCGCACGAGGGTTGCTGCCTGCCGTTTCAAAGACGACGGGATATCACGTCACCGAAGGTCGTTTGTATCCTCGTAACGGGTGCAAGCTCGATGTGACTTGATATAAAACTTACGACCGATGCAACGAAATTGCTTCCATTTCCGCGTTTGTGTATAGAGCTCGCTTTTCCCCTATAATTAGTTTGAGGATCTCAACTCCTCGAACTGTGTAAGAAAAAAAAATTAAAAAGAAGTAGAATCTTCTCGATATCGAAGAGACATGCTCGAATTATCCCGATTTAAGTTACCTATTTTTAGGCGAGAAAGAGAAAAAGAGAGAAAAAAAGAGAATCGCTCTTTATTTTGCGTCCTGAGATTTATGGCCATATTCACAGTCAAACCTTGTACTTAAGATGTTCAGTAGCCAATGAAATAATTCGTAAAATATCTGAAGATAAATTTAAGGAAGCCTTAAATATAAGGTCTGACTATGAACACGAGCAGTTAGTCCCCTCAAGCGCGAGACACATTATTGTATATTTATACTATTAGACAGAAAAATACATGATCTAAAAGCCTTACAGTAATAAAGAAATAAACTAAAGAAAATTTCAAATAAAAATAAAATGACGATATAAAATTTAAATAAATAGAGGTTTCTCAGATAAGGAAAAAACCTATGTGAGCCGACACAAGTTATTCGTGTGTAAATATATATTATAATTTAATTAAATACAGACGAACGTTTCAACTCTGTCCTCTTCAGTGTAATTGAATATGATGATAGCAGTTTATAGTGTTGCAAAATTAAGTTGTATAATCGAGTTCTGCTTTGTTTTTTTTTCTCCTTTGTTTCATCATATTATGTTGAAAAATAAAATGAAATAAAAATAACAGAATAAATAGATATTACAGTGTGCGTGCATGCGCGTGTGTGTGTGTGTGTGTGTGTGTATGTAGAGTCTGTGTAAGGAGAGGAATCTAAACGAAGAGTATTTATAAAAGTCGAAAATTTAATAACATAAAGCGAGAGAGAGAGAGAGAGAGAGAGAGAGATAAAGCTAAAGAGAGGGATGCTAATTTACTGAACGTTAATTCGTTCCAGTTGCAGACAATGAGATGCAGGTCGCGTAATCTGCAGGCGCATCGCAGGAGGTGGCCTTTACGATTGGGCCTCTTCCTGATTTACGTCCTCATGCAGTATGTCTCCTCCACGAAAGTTCCTTCTTCGGCCGAGACGACAGTAATGCCGTCATCGAGTTCTGCAAAATGGACATCGGAGCCACCGGTATCTCCGATCATCTCCACCGAGGAGGAAGAACCGATAGAAGAAGACTCGACAGTCGCCGGGGAGGAATCGAGGAAGACAGGCCATACGGAGGGATCTAAAACCGAAACGTCAAAGGGTCTTGGACGCGCGAAAACCGAGACGGGCATGAGAGATCTGCCTAAGGAAACCAAGATCAAGGAAAAGGAAACCGAGACATTACCGCCAAAACATGGTCAAAACAACATCACTACGGTGAGTGCCACAATTTAAGCCTCTGTCGTGATATACGAACAGTTTTCTTTTTCTTCTTCTTTTGATTAACAACTGACCGACCACACGAGAACGGAACGGATAGTAGACAAAATATACCTTCAACAGGATAATTACAGAGAAGCAAAAATGCGAAGTCAAGGCACGAGCGTACAAAATACACTCGGTTAGCCGGACGGCTAAATGGAAAATATAAATTTCACGAAGCGCGTGACAGTTTTTCAAATAAGAGAAGGGATCCTATTTTCGGTTGATGCGGATCTTTATGCTTACATAATAATAATATAATATTTATATATAGATTTACAAATACATTTTCTACATGCGCTCCAAATTGTTTTGTCGGATTTGTCGAAACGGAATTATATAAAATGAACCTGGAAATAATATTACAAATTGCATTGATCATTTTAATGTTAGAATAAGTATCTTAAAATATTATACAAATAATTTATTGCGAAAAATATTACCTTTTCTTTATAGAACTGAAAAATGTACTTACATATGAATATTATTAAGCATCAAGATCCATTTCGAAAATAGAATACTTTCTCTTATTTGATTTATTCTTATCTAATTTTCACTTATTACTGATTAATTTTTGTTTGCAGAAAGTCTTATAAAATTTGGTGTAGAACCTGTGATGCACAATAAACTTTATTGTATTTCTATCAGCACTTTATCGACAGAATATACAATAAAATAAAAAAAATCTGCGAGATATAATTTTGACAAATTCTATTTGACTCGTCGACATAACGTCGTGTTACCCTCTCAAGCTTTGTGAGGGGAACATGAGCTTAACATATCGCAATCAATGCTAATCGACAACTATCTATCATGATCTCTACTCGATTCTACTGACGACGCGACAATTCGCTTGTTGGTGGTTTGCATACCCCTTAGATATCCTTGTATCTCGCAGCGCAGATGGACGGATTTCGAGGAAACAAGATTAGAGGTTGTCGCATAGATCAGAATTGAGATATACGATACACGATGTGTTGTGTAATACTGTCAGGCGTTATGTATCGTATACTATTGTGAATTAACGTGCATTAAGAGAGTTTTATACTTTTACGAGGTTTTATAATTTTCTTCAAAGATACAGCTCGAATGATAAACGCATGATTAAGCGACATTAAATTACGACCTAAGTTATACTAACCCTGGAGTACTACTATGATTTTTTTGCCTTCTAAAACCACACTAGGATACAAAAATAAATTCTTTAGCATAGCATAGAATGCTTTGTATATGTGTAGAAGGATTCAGTGATAGCTCAATAGCTTTCGTTTTTTGATAAGAGAATGGCGTTAAACAAATTGAATTTAATTAACGCCATTCTCTTCCTTATTAAAGTTGAAAGTTGGTTCCGATTGTGCAAGGAAAGATTTTGTACCAACTTCACATAGTCGAGTCTTACATTTAAGACTGTTTTAAGTACAATCTTAAGATGTCGTAAGTCAATCCGAAAATTGTATTAGCATCTTAAGACATTATTTAAGACGACTTTAAAATAAGAATGGACTATGAGATTTAGAAAGAGACACTGTCCAACTGCACACACCATGTTATCCTTCCATCATGATTGAGCGCCGAATCAAAAATGTCGTCTGCTATCTCAGCAGTGTAGTTTGAAATTTCTTTGGGGTTCATTTTTACCTTGGTATAATACTCTAAGGTTAATAATGAACGATAATAATGACTTGTATGCTGAAAGAATTTAATCTTCCGAAGCTAACATCAAAATCTGATACAGTTACTGACGCGATGGGTCTGTGAGATTCTTTTAATTTATGTTAACTAAAAGACACTTTAAATAATCAAAATGACATAATTTGTATAAAAAAAAAAAGAATTACTAAGTTTATTTTAATAACAATAGTTCAAATTTTTGCGGATGTATTTAATATAAAAAAATATAATTGAGTAAATTCAATAGACCCATTGTTAGCTTCGAAAGAATATAATTGAGTGGATTCAATAAGCTCACTTAGTTAGTTTCGAAGGATTAATTTGTTTTATCTTCTTTCGTTTTGATGGCGTTTTAAATGGAGCAGATTACTCCAACCACCCAAATGACTACGAGATATCCGTACCCCACGGTGAGACCGCGAAGAACAAACTGTTCGGCGCCCGCCATAGAGCAGTTTCCACGGCCGTTGATGGGCCCCGAAGCCAGGAAACACGGTGGGCTTATAATACACATTCTGGCTGCTATCTACACGTTCCTAGGTCTCGCAATCGTCTGCGACGATTACTTCGTTTCGAGCCTGGATAGGATCTGCGAAGGTAAGGCGAGTGAAAATCGCCCCCCTCCTCTCCTCCCCCGGTGATCACATTGAAATCAATAATTCCGTAATTCGCGTTGAGTTACAGCGTTACGCGTAACTTTGCAAGAGGATTGTATTTCACTGCGGAGATCTATCGCGTGATTTGTTAATAAAAGTGTCTCGATTCTCTGGTTTTTTTTTTTTCATTGGAAGTAGAAGTTACTTTTAGATTTCCGATTTTGAAATAATTAAAGATGTGCGATCTTTACGATTTTATTTTAAATAATTTATTTTTATATTTATATATTATTTATAAGTATTATAAATTCATTTTTTATCTTTATCAGAACTGAGACTGTCTCCCGATGTCGCCGGTGCGACTTTTATGGCGGCAGGCTCTTCTGCGCCCGAACTGGCGACAGTTATCATCGGCGTGTTCTTCGCCAAGGACGACATCGGAGTGAGTATTACGGTCGCCTAATCGCGCCTTGCACGCTTCGCCGCGTTCGTTAAACGTAAACGTGAAACGTAAACCACATAAATAACATTACGCAAGCCAGTACGCGAGCAAATTATTTGTTTTAATCACAAGGGAAACTGTTGTATTTTCATTATCGCGTCACATGAATCTGGCTGACACTCAACAGTAAGCCGGACATTCCCGTCTCGTTAGTTAACAATACAGAATTTGTCAATTAAATTCTTCCGTTTCAGGTCAGCGGCGTTATCGGCAGCGCTGTCTTCAATATAATGTTCGTTATATCGATCTGCGGCCTATGCTCCGCGACGGCCGCAAAGTTGAATTGGTGGCCTCTCTGTCGAGACTGTTTTTTTTACGCCATTTCGATCCTCGTGATGCTCGGTACGATTTACAACGAGTCTATATCTTGGTAAGCATCGCCATATATTCAATTACGTCCGATTACAGTTGGAAATGCCCGACGTTAAATCTCATAGATGAAATAAAAATGTCTTTCAGGATGGAATCCCTCTTCATGTTAATCATGTACGCAGTTTATTGCGTGGCGCTCTCGTTCAATGTTAAATTGGAACGTTGGGCGAAATCGTACAATATTCCGTTCCTGCCGAAGGATGATGAACCCGCTGAGGAAAGTGCTTTAGTGAGCTACAGATCCTTACAGGAGGATCGATTATCCTACACTGGTCCTAACTCGCCGGTCACCGAGCAAATGAAGAATCAAGAAGGTAATTGAATAAAAATCTTGCCTATTCATATCTTCCATATATTCTCTAGAGATCTGAATGTATCCTTCATTCTCTTTCAGGAAATGGCATTCAAGAAACGGTTGAGCAACAGCAGCAACAACAACAGCAGCAACAACAGCAGCCGCCAGCACCGAGGCAACCTGAGTATTATAAAGCAAAAGAGCCCGATCCTAACGAAGTATCGCCCCTCGTGATGCCGATGGACGGTAGCAAGTGGACCTTGTTCACTTGGGGCCTCGTGTACCCCATCCACTTCATGTGCCGGGCGACAATGCCAGATTGCCGGCAAGAAAAGTGGCGGAGCTGGTATCCCTTCACGTTTTGTATATCGATGATCTGGATCAGTTTTTATAGCTACATAATGGTGTGGATGATCACGATTATAGGTAACACTATCATTTGATCTGCAATTGAATCATCTTTCAACAAATAGAATCATCTTAGTAAAGTGGTTGATTTTGCAGGCAGTACTCTGGGTATTCCCGATACCGTGATGGGGTTGACTTTCGTTGCTGCTGGTGTGAGTGTGCCGGACGCCCTTTCTTCATTGGCGGTCATTAAAGAGGGTCTTGGTGACATGGCCGTCAGTAATGCCGTAGGTAGCAATGTATTCGATATCCTGGTATGCCTTGGTCTTCCGTGGTTCATACAGACCGCTATGATACAGCCCGGCTCGCACGTTAATGTCACCAGCAGAGGTACACGGATTTATCTATATATTTTTTAATCTCTTTATCTCTGCAAAACATACATATTTGTATTCTATATCGATTGTATATCTCGTTCTTATCAGGTTTGACATATTCCACCCTTTCTCTACTGTCGACGGTGTTATTCCTGGTGCTGGCAACACACTTCAATGGTTGGAAGTTGGATCGACGATACGGCGTGGTCCTAATGGTCTGGTACTTAATATTTATCGTGTTCGCGTCGCTCTATGAGCTCAACGTCTTCGGCGAGATGAATCCGCCAGTATGCCCTAGCAAGTTCTAATGTAAAGATGCCTCGTTCGTTTCCGACCTTTGCTTTGCTCAAACGTGGAATGATCGTTCGGAGCAAAAATCGTTCCGGCCGATTGGTCCGCGAACGATGACGCACGCACGGTCGTAGATCATCGTAAACGCTCAGCGACCTCGTTCGAACGTCCCTTTCCCCTTCTTCCTACTTAATAACGAAGACAGCGAGAGACAGATGAGCTTAGAAGGTAGCTGCATGTCGAAAAGAAGCACGATTTTTAGCTTGCTGCAAAATTGTTGAAGCGACCGTTTGAGATTTTAGATAAGAGCAAACGGCTTATGTCGTTGAGCTTTTTTTCTTTTTAGGCTGTTGTAGAGAATCTAGACAATATGTGCTCGCGCGTGAGTACACAGGCATTGTATTTCCATTGGTGCTATTGAAAGCGACAAAAAAAAAGTATTTTGCTTGCTTCCGTTCGACTAACGAGTCCCGATTTCTTACAATTGACTGAAAGTACGGGAAATATGAATTTTTCCAAGCAACTAAGTTTTCGGACAGGCAATACGCTATTAAATTGTAATTATTATTAGGTGACGTATTGACAGTATCGGCAGTTGTTTGCTAAAGTCAGAAAATCGGCATTAAATCGACCGTCGCAAAGTTCCAAACTTCTCCAATCTTAACTCTTAGCCACAGACCTCATTGTACGTCGCGCGAGACTTGTCCGAATTGATATAGAAAAGAAAATGTGATACGTTTTATATCATCCATATCGCGCAAATGCCTGAGTACCATGGAAGGGAAATGCGTCTTGACAATTAATCGTTTTATATCCTAAACATTAGAGTAAAAAGAATCCAGTAGAAGTACGGCTTGTTAGAGTAGATCGTAGAAGCGTCATATCTGCGGCTAAATGTTAAGACTGTTAACGGTACTGTGCGAGTTGTCGAAAGTAGTTGTCGATATTATTGTGGAATTGTTATGAAATAATCGACAAAAGCGGGCGAGAGAACTCTCTCTATGACTGTCGTCGCAACGTTAAGCGCGATCCTTATCCTATTATCCGACGTGATTTCGGAATATAACACCTACTCGTATATTTTTAAAATATATTTTCTATCACGGAGCGCGACGTACTGCGTAAAATATGAGATAAGAGAAAATATCTTCGCGCGTTTTTCAAGATGCGAGAGATTGGGATATATCTGTGTATCGATGTATACAGGTTATAGGCTAATATTATATTTTGTCATATGACACATGTTTCAAATTTTGATTGATTGTCTATAGAATAGAGAGATATGAGAATCTCTCTATCCTGTAATCAATTAACACGCTTGAAATAGTCATACATTAAAAAAAAGGAACAAATGTAATATTAGCTGTACAAGTCAGTTATGGTTTAATTCTTGTTTAATTGAAATATGCTTTTGTCACCGTTCAAATGACCGGAAGAGACGAGACTTCGCGAGATCAAAGGAGATCCCGCGTTAGCGCGAGTGTAAACGTAAAATCACTTTTTTCCAAAAAAAGAAGCAAACAAAAAAGAAAAAGAAATGAAGATAATGTTTTGAAGCGCAACGCGAAAAATAAATGGAGCATATTATTCCCGAGTGACCGAGACTTAATTCGAATTCTTTGACATCGACGATATGCGGAAACTTCGCGAGAACGATGGAGCAAGCGAAATTTTATTCATGATCAAAAGAAACGGAGGAAGAAAGGGGGAGGGTACGAGAGAATTGATTCTCCACGAGGGCGAATGAGCGCTGAAAGTGACAATAATTAACGCAGCCTTATCCGATGAAAGTATCTACAACCAGCACTATTATACTGCGCGTTCCTTGAGACTGATTCGCGAAGGGGTCACTTATAAATGGGTGGACGGGTACAAGAGAAACATCCACCTACAGTGTAATCAGCGTACCTCCGCTTCCGGGATCCTTTGATCTTTCGAGCGCGCTGGAAATCGACGATATCGATGACGAGCTGCGGAATCGCGTGACGGAATTCCCGCAGGAGTCGCAAGAGATGGGCGTCGAAATTTAAAAAAAATTGACTCCTTTCGCATTCCTTGTATTCCAAATTCGCTGTGATTGGCCGGGAAGCAATAAAAAAATCACAATATAAATTAAAATTTCAACAACGTTAAATATACGAAGGCAGTTTGATAAATCAGTGATTTCGTTTTAACTTTTTTTTAAATCAAAATTCGACTTTTTTAATATAGTCTCCTTTTAAAAAGTCACTGAATTATCGAACTGCCCACGCGCGTGTACGGTGGAGATATTAAAGATAAAAATATTGTCCAAGAGATATTTGAATTCAAATTGCATTTAAATTACTTAACGAATAATTTGAGTTAATACGAATGGATAGTTGATGTTTCTAAAAAAAAAAAAATTATTTTATATATATTTCCCTAGTACACAATTATCGGCACAATAGCCCAGTATTGGCCCAGTATTGATCCAGTATATCCTCAACATTTAACGAATGTATCCAATAAATTGTTACTAGAATTATATTTAAGAATCCTGCGAGTATTCTGTCGATACAGCTCGTTGGGCTGCATCTTTAATAAATCGATTGTTTCCTTAATCGGATGATCGCGAGTACGCAAGGATCGCGCAGACGCTTTAATGTGATTATATAAATTTAACGTATAATATATATATATATAATATAACGCGAAGAGAGGCTTAGATCGCGTAATGACTATTGA
>NW_017305778.1:2878268-2880575 GCF_001594115.1 Trachymyrmex septentrionalis | reverse complement strand
ATATATATATATATATATATTCGCGTTGCGATGCGTTCGATGCCGATAGCAAAGGGACCGAAATGTATCTCGAGGCTCTAAGTATATTCTGCGACCGAGGCGAAGATGAAAGTGTAGCCGAAAGTGAGTGTCTCAGCGTCGGACGCATCGACACATCGGCTTCCAGAATTTAGGAAGCGCCGTGTCGCGACCGAGTAAAAAGGCGCCTTAGATCTTCATTAAAAGCGGACCAGTCTCACTGTCGATTTCGCGGGCTCCGTACCGCGGCGTCGATCGCATAATTCGAGGAGGATACATCGAACTTGGCGAACGATTTCGTTCGCGCGTACGAAGAAGCGAGGGAAGGATCGTTAGGGGCACGCATCATTTGGGGTTTCTTCGGGCTTCGAGAGCGCCCGCAGGTCGAAGGCTTTACGAGCGGCTAACGACAACGATTCGTGAAAACGCGTTTCATTGGACAGGGTTGTCATAAAATTGGAAATTAAGGAAATCAGAAAAATGTCAAGGAAATCAGGGAAAAGTGGAGAAATCTGGAAAATTAAAATTTTTGTAAAAAAGTTTAATGTGCTTATACAATTTTGGAAAACCGTATATTGTATTTTTACTGCCAACTTAACAATTAAATGCAGCAACATGAATAGTAATTTACATTGCTATGTTAAGTTGCAACAAAATACTTGACGATTTTCAAATCAGGATGAAAATACAAACAATTTTAAATCATGACATTTCGTCTGGAAATCAGAGAAAAGTTACGGAATTTTGGGATAAGGAGTTTGTGACAATCCTGTTGAAGGTTCAATCCATCCTGGGAAAATCTTTAGGAAGCAAAGACTCGTAGCCGCCCCTGACGAGGAGAGCCGCGCAAGGACCCCGCGGGTCCGCACTTCGAGCATCAACGAATGCAACGTTAAGGACTTACAATTAGAGTTTATTAGGAGGTCTATACCCGTCTAATTTCCGTCGACTTTTTTTTTTACCGTGCAGCCCGAAACCGTCGGCCGAAACGTCGACGATCGCTCGGGGAACCGGTGTTGTTTAGAGTCAATTCACCTGTGGCAATTATTAGTAGTAATTAGGAGGGTTCGCGGGGTGATCTAGAAGATTGGGGGAATAGGGAACGCGCGCATCCCTCGTCTCCCGTTTCTCGGGACGCTGTCCGAACGTCGATCAATTCGAGGGTGCCCTTAATAGTGTAATCGAAGTCAATAATGTACCTTTTTAGACGTTCTCTCTCATAATTATAAATATTATAACTCCGTGAATTGCCCGTCCTTTTACCATGTTCCCATCACCTCCAGCGGTTCCCAGAGGATCGCACGGGAAGCCGACGACGATATCTATCTCAACTACATCGAGTACACTTGTACAAAATACAGCAGTATGCTTGCACAAAATGCAGGAGAACGTGAAGCAGTGTTTAACGTTAACGCAAAATAATGAAGGTAGAACCGAAGGGCGTAGTGGAGATCAGACGTAATCGTGTTGTTGATCTACCGGAATATAATACGTAGATTTTATATCACGACATTATGTACTTAGATTATATACATATTACCGTATATATACATATATACATTACCTGATTAATTAAGTTTATACAGCCGTCTCTCCTCTACTTGCAGTATTATCCCAGTCTTCGTCGCGTATATACGTTTGAATACGTTCGTACCTGTTAAATCGCGAAGGAGAGAGCCCTTACCCGTCCTCTGTTGTACGATAAGTCATTTTTCAATCAGTTTCTCCTTTTCGGGATCTCCTCAATGTCTCGCTTCGTATTTTAATCCCGCTCTCTTCTTTGCAATGGCAGACGCAGCCGCGGTCGATGGCAGCTTCGAAAGTATCATAATTATAACAAACACACTATTATATAACGTAAGACATATTTTAAAAAAATAAAAGAACTGTATACAGCGTAAAGAAAGTAGACATACAACGAATACATTTACATCGGCTGCCGCTGTAATAGCCATGCTATTTTGCCCGCTATTATATCGCTTTCGCAGCAATCAGCCGTTGAGCGAAGTTCCATGATTCCTTTTCCTTTTTTGCGCCGTTCATCGTACAAAGTGCAAAAAAAGCATGCGAATCCGGGATCTCTCCAACCTATGTCTCTTTCCATCGTTATTCAAATTTCCAGAAGTATATCCTAACGCGTCAATATATATATAATATATATACATATATCTAGTCATAGCTTATTACAGCGTTATGTAAATAATTGTTCTAACAATGTCGCATATATAAATATATATATAAGTATTATATATATTTATAGATTTAAATATATATTATATATATATATAT
>NW_017305778.1:2874138-2878168 GCF_001594115.1 Trachymyrmex septentrionalis | reverse complement strand
TATATATATAGATATATATATAATAATAAATTTATGCGCCACGTTTCATCACAAGGAGAGCTACGTACCGAATGGAAACAATTTAATATTACACATACCTTGTTTAGCTTGAAAGCGGGAAGAAAGTAGATTAATTATGTACTCTAATGTATTTAAAAAGTTTCAACAATAAAGCTATTGCTACCAATTGATCTCGATCTGAAGGAAACGACTAATCTTGGTTTTAATTTTGAAAATCATGAGTAAGTAATAACACTAAGAGGTTTTACGAATTAATATTTGTTTTATAAAATTTCATACGTTTAAATTAAGTTACATTAGACGCAGATATTTCAATAATATATATTTCTACGGTCTGTGCTCTTAAAACGCGCGATGATATTTTCGTTTGCAATTAGTTCCCAGCACTCTGTAAACATCCATGATGCATAAAAAAATATATATATAATCTATATAGATTTATATATTTTATCGTTTACACAATCGACGCATCATGGATCTTCAGTATTTACGATAATGCTTAAATATACATATAAAAAAATATGTGTACAAACTTCCAGCACACTTAAGAATCCGCAGTTTTCTGTTCCAATTGATGCTGTGACTGTTGACGTTCCTCATTGCGCGGCATATCGCAGCTCGACAGAGACTGCAGCTTAGGCGGACAATTGTCCAAAGTCGATTCGAGAGCGTACAGTTTGTCGAGTTGCTGGCGAATATGATTCAGACAATCCAGACGAACGATCCGTCTACTAGTGGAATCTCTATGGATCGTTAGACCGTTGAACAATAACTGCCAACCATTCTCCTGAAGTTCCCGAGTTATCTTCTCGAGGCTCTCTGGTTCTGTTTGTTCGTGCTGCACAGGCACGTCATTCTAACAATACAAAAAACATTTATCGCAATGATGCAGGAATATTCGATCTAATAATATCCTCTTTTTGTAAAATTAAAAAAGATATTAATAAAATTAAAAAGATGTCTTCTTCGCTTCAAAAGTGACACAACTAAAAAAAATTATTTCTGAATTTAAATGAATTAATTAATTTAAATGAATATATATAATAGTTCAACATATCTTAACATTCAGACCGTAGTGGCGCTTCGTATTTGAAGTAAAAAAAATTAATTTTCTCAAAAAAGGGAAAAAGCTATTTTTCAACAATTTCAACTTGAGAGAAAATTCTTATTTATTAATAACTTTATTTGTTTATAACTTTTGAACGAACAATAACCGTCATCTAAAATGTTTTGAAGGTCACTCAGAACCGTGATTTGACAACATATGTAAAGATCAAGGTCATCGGAGTGGTGTCCATTAATCTGAATGATTACCGAAAATTCTTGACTAATCAAATAATATCGGCAAAAGGAATACATTTTTAACATGATCAAATGCCATTTGATCATGTTAATATATTTTTCGTCGATATTTGAGAGAAAGGGAGATGTCAAAATTTTTTATTAAATTAAAAAATAGTTTTTTTCCTTTCACAACTCTAAAAAATTACTCTTTTATAACGATTTTGACGATTTTTTAAAAATAAAGTTGAGTTAGTTTACTTTTGATTATTAATAGGATAATGTTCAGTTAATAATTATACTCATTCATAATATCATCATTCAAAAATCATGTTTTTTTAATTATATCATTTTTGAAGTAAGGGAACGACATATAGAAAATCAAAGGAAAACGAAGAAAATTTCTTTTTTTATATGTTCTAAACATATAAAAAAAGAAATACATATTTTACGCGCATGTATGAGATTGACGAATATAAATTAAGATGCATAAACTTATATCTTAATTTATTCGTCAATCTCATACATGCGTGTAAACTATAATGCGTTAATTATGTACTTTCGTGTTGTCCGTGGTATCAAGCATACGGTCAATTGATTCCAGAATGCGAGTTTTAGTGGCGTGGAGATCCAGCTTTGCTAGACGCTCGGGTTCGTTAAGTACGAGTTCCTTCGTGCGTCTATTAATTGACTGGCCGATCAAGGTGGATGACTTGCTCGCTGCATCCCCAGTCTTTCTCGATTTCACCATTCTCGCGACATTTTCAGGTCTCCGTTTTTCAAGCCTCTTGTCATCCTCACTTATTGTTGCCCCACCATCTCCTCGCTTCAATTTCTCCAGGTCCTCGAGGTTCAAAACGAGGTTCCTCATTTCCTGAGACTCGACGTCACTTTCGTTCTTCGTTTCCGCGACATATTCACCGTCACCGATACCAACGTAGCGACACCTCAGTTCAGGATCCAGCACGCGCGACTTTCTTGATTGGACAGCACGTGGGATATACTTCACCGACACCTCACTCTCAGCATCAGAACATTCTCGCTCGTCTGGCGATCTCTAGAAGATATCAGATAAATTCGAAAATAATGAGGATGATAGAAGATCCTCTTTGACGATTTTCTATGTAATAAATTACGCTAATTCTTCAAAGAAGCTACGCGATTTGCAGATTATCTTCATGTTTTGATACATCTTTAAATGCTAACTTTTCTAGAATATTGCAGTTTATCAGGACGAGAAGCAATCTGATACTCAGTATCAAATTGCTTTTCTCACCCTAATGAAGTGAACTGCAATGTTCTTGAAACGTTGACGTTTAACAATGTATCAAAATACGGAGATAATCTGCAAACCGCGTAGCTTCTTTGAAGAAGCGTAATTACATAAAAAATCATCAAAGGGATCTTCTATCATCTCTATCATTTTAACAATGTACCAAGCTACAGAGATAATCCGCAAATTGCATAGTTTTTTTAAAGAAAATAGTAAAAGACTCCAAAAATATTATCAAATCACGCTTCCTTTTTTGTTGTAAAGTACGGACAATTTTTCGTTAAAGAGCGAATATTAATACCTCAGGCTGTTTGCAACGATGGTGTTTTTTTAATGAGCTCTTGACGGGTATCGCTCGCGCATACTTGGAGCAAGCTACGATATCTTCGTTGGTTAGTTCTGAGTTCGCAGCGTCTCCCTTCATTCTAAACAAATACTTATCATACTCGAATCTCCGCTGACGACGAGTCTGCAACGGTCTTTTGGTGCAACGAGGATGAGCATCTGTTTGATAATCGTGCCAATACAGTTTTTGCGTCAAGGGACTACTCTGTGATTTCTTGATAGTCGAGCTAATCGGCTCCGTGAAGACACGTTCACATTGATTTATCATCGCTTCAACATTTTCCAAAGTCCTTGAAGGTAATCTCGATTCGATTAGAGTTATTTATTTTTTCATTGAAAGTTAATAATCAGAAAGAAATATTATTTTGTTAACTATTAATGAAGCTTAATTACCATATATCTGTGAGTACCTTCAACCTTTCAATGGAAAGTAAAAAAAAAATGGTAAAAATACCGTGGCGATTACAATTAAAAAATGAGTGAGAATTCTTGATTGATATGAAAAAGTGTATTTTCGTGTTCAGAAAAATTCATTCAGGGTCATCAACGATGAAGATCAGATATCGAGGAAAGAAATCGATATCAAGGAATTAGAAATCTACTGTGTACAGTCCCGGCCAAAAGTTTAAAACACTTACGATTATTTCACATTTTACGAAAAATTAGATATCTCGGTAAAAAAAAGAAGACTTCTCTACGAGAATCGAGATCTTTGATCATGCATTTTTAAGGACAAAGATAAAGCTTTAAATCCGTATTTGAACTTTCGTCTACGACATTTTATATTTTTTGTGTAAAAACTCATTTTTTATAAAATATTTTTTAACTTAAAAACTAAAGTTTACGGGAAAAAGAGGAAAGAGGAAAAATGTTTGATATAAAGTCCCGAACTCACATAAATTAAAAAAAAATTATTAAAAATCTTTTTTTTTACTGTGTACGACTTTTATTAAAAAGAACAAATTTTATTCACTTTTTGTCACTTTCTGCACACAGACTAAAAGTTTCAAAACGATAAAAACATAAACTGACTTACAAATTGCAACTGTTGCAAAACAATTTTTATTAATAAATAACTTCTCTCTCTCTCTCTCTCTCTCTCTCTCTCTC
>NW_017305778.1:2873771-2874038 GCF_001594115.1 Trachymyrmex septentrionalis | reverse complement strand
TCTCTCTCTCTCTCTCTCTCTCTCTCTCTCTCTCTCTCTCTCTATTTTCTGAGAAAAGATGTAAACTTTGCAAATATTTCCGAATATTTCTGAAAAATGTTTCAATTTGTATAAAAATTATGAGAAAAATTTTCATCAGGGGTAGGTATAATGTATAATTGAGGGGATGGACGGAATAAAGGTCTAATTACAAAATCTTGATATTAATAAAAATTAAAATAATTTGTTACTTTTTTTTATTATATATAAATTGATACAATATTAAAT
>NW_017305778.1:2837570-2873713 GCF_001594115.1 Trachymyrmex septentrionalis | reverse complement strand
ATAATGTATATATTTGACGAAAAAATTTATTAACTTTTCTACGCACATCAATTATTAGTTATTTTAATAATAATTTAGTTATTTTATAAGTAATCTTCAATTTTTTTCTAATAATTATATATTTCATTGGCCATTTTCGGCTCCTTAAACACAAAAAATCACGTATGTTGACGTATAGGTGAAATCGTACCCGGATCTACAGATCGCGAGTTAATCGCACCGAGTGATAAGTCACTCGACGACCCAAATAACTTATTGATTAAATAATTTGTTTACTTGTAAATAACTTGTATTTTGTTTTTTTTTAGACAATGGCCAATATTCATAGTCAGTCAGAAGACGGTCTTAAAAGTCAGAAGATTGACCGCATTTTAAGACATTATAGACTGTCCTGTAAGATCCGAATCATGAATATAACCCAAGTCTGGGTTTTTAAAATAATTTTTGTTTTGATGTGAGATTATCATGTGAAAACATGGTACCAAACTATGCTAAAAACACAGTTTAATATTGTATTATTTTGTATATGAACCTGTTAAACTATTGAATAAAGATTTTGATAATTAAACCATGCTGACCTATTCTAACTTACCAAATTAATACATATAATGTATTTATGTTCCTATTGGTGTTTCAAAACTTTTGGTCTGAGATATTTAACTTTTCGTAAAATATGAAAAAATCGTAAGTGTTTACAACTTTCGGTCTATACGTAAAGAATTAAAATAAAAATAATATTATTTATATTTTAATGTTAAATTGTCAAGATTAATGAGAGCTAAATAAAGAATTAAATTTATATATACATAGATAAGAAAAGAAAAAATAGTTTTATGGTATGTACATCCATATAGACCTTATATCAAATTATTAATTCATAATTATTCTTTATTAGAGTTTAGATAGAATAAAAGGAATAAAAAGTAAGAACAGGGAATAATAGATTTTAATAGAAACTGTGTATCAATGTATAGCAATTTCTGATAGGTTAAAATCTATTGCCTGTGTGTTTATTCCCTATTCCTTTTCTTATTCTTTTTGTTGTGTTCGAGCCTTTGATTAGCTGGAAGTGTCTTTACCTTGGTTTACCAGGCGAAGAGAATCTTCGCCTCTCAGGCGGGCAGTGACATGAAGGACAATGCTTCTCATAGATTCTCGTTCTCCTTTTATGCATCACAACATTACGCGGCAAGTCCTCGGATTCGTTTTGTCCACAATTAGAGCAGAACTCACCGTGATGATACAATCCGGTGTTTCTATACGAGTTCGCGGGTATTCTCTTGTACAGTTCCATAATTTCCTAAAATAAATCGTAGCCAAGACGGGGTATAAAAGCTACCGGAAACTTAATCCTTTTTCAATTTATCCGCACCGTATTCAGTTGTAATCAAAGTTCGGACAAGAATTCTTGCATCCGATGATAACAAAATTCCACCAAGAAGATCGAACTGAACTCATGATATTGTTATTAATACATAACTTCCATTTCTCAAAGAGTATACAATCAATTTCGTTCAATTAATAATATCTTCGTGAGTTTAAAATCGTAAGCACAAAGAAATATAAAAAAAGTATATAGATAATATGAAAAATTTTATACCATACATACTGCGTATAGAAAAAAAGAAACTCAAGGAACTTTGACGCGACTCATGCTTGTCCAAGTTTGATGCGAACGTGTTTCGATTCGAGTTCGTCGCAAAATTTGATGTAAATCCGAGGAAATTCATTTACTGGAGCTGCATATTAAATCCATTTAGAAAAGTGAAACGTTGTTATTATTTGTAGCGCGTGTTAAATCCTTAGAATTAATTAAAATTCCTTGTAACCTCTGAAATATTAACATTAGGATGTCATATCAATTTTATAGAATTCTCACTGTATATAAACAATCGATTTATTGCACTAATAAAAATATCACAGACTTTAAAAATATAAAATAGAAATATATATATTTTATGTATATATATATATATATATATATATATATATATGTGTGTACATATATATGTGTATTTCCGGTTATTTAATGGATAACAACCGTAACAACTCAAGATTACGAGTTGATAATTATATAATTTCAAGTAATTAGAAAAATAATAGTAATTTAGAAAAAAAGTAGTATTATTTAGTATTACTTATGATAAAAAACATTTTAAGAATAATTTGAAAAAATTTTAGAATTTAAAAAGAGTTATTTCTACTTTCAATAATTTTACGAAATTAATGTATAGACAAAGATAAAGACTCAGAGACTTCTAATTTGACAATATACAAAATGACACTGGATGATTATTGAAAGGGGCATATTTATGTGAACATTTATGCCACATACGATTTTTATTTAAAAAATATTTTTTATTGCAAAACAATTTGCATATCTCTCTTCTGATGGGACATAATGTAAAATAAATATCATCATACATACAAATATACACGCGTGACATAGCAACGCATCAGAGATTGTACATCGTTTTTTACAGTCTGAGTTTAATATTCCGTAGGATGTTTTTCTTTTGAGTTCTTCCGACTATGGGCAGCGTTATCTAAAAGGAGGCTAGAATATCGCTAAATGGAGTTCCAGGTTCTTTCGCAGCAGCTTCGAAAGTCTCGACAAATGCCTTCTTTTGAGATTCTTTAGATAGCTGAAATCAATAAATCAACAAATAAAATAGATATTAAAAATAGCTAAGAGTTAAGTAACATTAAACCTACTTTATGATAGAAATCCGAAGCAGCTATACACAATATTTTCTTGTCTTCATATTCATATTTTCCTATTCTCGACTGGACGTACGGAAATCTACCATGTTATAGTTAAGGAAAGATTACTTCTTCAAAGAAAATTACAAAGTTACATCGGTAAGAAAAGGATACAAAGCTCTCAACCAATGATTTGTCGACGCACTTATGAAAAAACAGGACAAGCACCAAGTCGACATTGCCATCGGCAAGCTTTGAATGAAATTCGGTAAACTGAAGACCACCCAGTCTTGAAGAAGCTCCATTTCCGTGCAGGTACACGCTTTCTCACAGACCTGGCGAAAAATCAGACCAAATCATACATTTTCATATTTTTTTATATTGCACTTCAGTCGCGATATAATTCGAGAACTTCGATCAATTTACAAACTTTAAAGACAACAGCAGAGAGTAATCTCGGATGCGGTTGCTGCGGGGACAAGAATTCCCCTATAACTTTAGTGAGAATTTCCGAAGGTGGGAAGAAGTCTCCTAGGAGGTACGACAGAACTGTGCATAGCACCTCCACCTCCATGGAATGTCCTTTGCGGATTTTGTCGAATATCGCGGAAATGCGTTCGATAGATCGAACCAGCGTCTCTGGCTCCACATCTGGCAACGGTTCTTCGATACCAGGTTGATTCAGTCGATCAGCTGCTTCCGTATACATGCACGTCAACAGAAGTTGTAATGCTGGTAGTGCGAGCAGGGGGCTGGGTTGCTTCAACCGGTCTATCGCGACTTTAACGATTTGCTCAGCGACTTTGCCAATAACGCTTTTTGTCGCTACAAGCCTCTCAAGACCCTATCAAGATAAATGAGCAGTTTGCGTATTTATGCTACTTATATATCAATCAAAGATGAAGAACACCGACATACCTGCAAAAGAGTTTGATGTAAACCGTATGAGATATTTTGAGATGTGACTAGAGAAAGGACTAATTCCAACACGGCCGGCGCTTCCGTGTCTGGTGGTGTATCCTCGGCGTGTTCCAATAGGAAAAACACTAGAGCCCACATTATTCCCTGATGCTCTTCACTCTGGCTTAGAATACTGTATCAGAGCAAAAACGAATTAGATAATGGTTACAAAACGGCATCAAACAAATTAATAGACATCTTCAATACTTCTTTGTCAAATGAAATGAAATTATTTTGAATTATCACCTATTCGAATCCTGCGAATCAATGTGCTTCTGTATATATTCAATAGCCAGAGGATGTATAATATTCATTGTTTCTTCGCATTTGGCCAGTACCGCGCTTTGCAGCAAGTACAGAGAGCCGTGAAGCGCGGACACTCTGGAAGCCAGGAATACCGACTTTAAATTAACGTCCACTATACGTTTTACTTTATCTAATGTGTCCAAATCCTATAAAGTGATGTTGGTTAAAAAGAAGGATCTTTATTTCTTTATTATATGTTTGAAATTCCTAGCGCGTACCAAAGGCGTTAGAACGGCGGCGGCTTTACACACAGAGACGGCCAGATACTGATGCAAGACCGCGTTCTCCATTGGATGAACCCTCGAGACTTCCAGGCACACGTCCAGCATCCACTGATATTGAGATCTCTCGAGGAAGAGTTCTGAGATCGCCAGAATAGACTTTATGATCTCCGTCAACAATTGTACAGGTGTGCTAGCCTGCGGTGACGTCCAGATAGTGTAGTGCTCTATCAGAAAACGCAGGCAGGAGTCTAAATCGAGGGAGGCGGACATCAGCGCGTCGTTCCGCCTGTTCTTCAAATCGAGAACGGAAGCACTCAACTTGTCCTCGTATAAATTGCACAACGACCATAAGTACGAGACCGACAGTTGGCTATACATATATCTATCGGAAACCGCAGTTCTCTCCACATTACCTCGCTGAAATATGTGATCCAATTTCAAGCCGGTCTTACTTTCCGTATCATTCATATATTCGTACTTCCACAGAAGCAGTTCCTGTATTGCAAATAGTTTCTGAGAGCTAGTTTTATACACGGAAAGTTGGGGATCTCTCGGGTGATGGATCAGAGTACTAGCACCAGGATTGCCAGGACACGGCAGTAGCAATGTTTGCAGTAATAATCTCGTTATCGCCTGAATCGCTAGGCTGCTCGCTTGTATCAAAGCTGCGACTTCATCCGAAGGCGTGTTCTCATTTTGCAGGAAGTTGAGAACACTCAGGAATGCCATCCAAATCTCCTCGAATTGTGACCTCGACGTCCAACCCAATAAGTTTACCCGGTAGATAAACTGCTCCAGGACATCCACATCCTGCAGAAGATTAGATTCCGATGACATAAGCGGAAAGTAGCACTTGGTGGGACCTGAGCCGATGACATGACAACCGCGTTTCCACACTAATGGAGGTGTTAAGATGTAAGAGTTTACTAATGGCTGACGACTTATGCTGATGATCAGCGACTTTATTATATTGAATAGATACGGTGGTATGTTCCTCGTAGTGCCATCCGCCTGACACTTTTCGAGCCAGGCCACTATCGATGCCATTTGAATGCACGCCCGGGCGTAATCTTTCGTATCCTCATCCTGGAGAGCTGGCTTCAGCGCTTGGCAATCCATTGTCGGCAAGGGATCCACCGTCGTTAGTATACTTTCTACGACTTTCGTCAGAGAGATCGCCGCGGAACAAACCCAAGTATAACGCGCATTGTCACCAAAAATCTTATTTGGAGCGGCATGCCGCAGAATTTCGGCCGCGCAACTTAGCGCGAGATCCATGTCATGCGGTCTCAATCTATGGACATCTTTCCTATCCGAATAGATCATCCAATGTGCCAGTTCAAGGCACAGCATAGAAAATTTGGCGATATCCTCCTCGAATTTCATATCAATCTTCGCCACATTGTACTTAGCTAGTTTCGGTAATGTCTTCATGTAAACCTTGACAGTTGGAATTATTGTGAAGAGGATCTCCCAATACAGAGCGTCACTTAGCAACTCGGAGAATCTAGTAGCATACTTTAGTTCCTTCCCACTACTGTTGTCCGTCTCCGGATTATAAATCTGATGTGGTTTCGGTACGAGATCGCAAATATAACGAATATGCTCCAACAAACACTGCTTGGCAGCAACATACAAAGGACTAGCATCGAAATAAAAATCCTTTTCGCTCTGTGCTTTTCCGAATTCCAATTTTTGGCACTTCTCGACAGTAAGGCGGGCTCCCAATATCACACAGTATTTCAAGATTTTCAAATTGAATTCTTTACAAGAGAGAATGCTGAGACAATCATCAAAGTCCAAGTCCTTCAATAACTGAGCTAATTCCATGGGATTGTTACTGGCGCTTGCGTGGCAGCAACGTAATCTCACTTGAGACAAGAACCAATTTCGATCCAACTGAACGCTCTTCACGGTGGACGGATTGAACGGTCTACATTGATCAAGTTCTAGTGGTGACAGATCGTAATATTGTACCGCCAGCTTGTTCAATAAGCTGACTAAGCCACCGTGTTTTCTTGCCAATTTGGTGATTTGCAGGACGTCCATGATCTTCACGATATCATCCTTCGACAACTGATCCTTTACATCCTCCGCATTAGTAGTTAACAGTATTTCCACTCGGCGGCTGGCAATCTTCGAAGCCATTCTCGACAAAGCGAGATATTTGGTAGACAACAGCCGTGGTATTAAAGTCATTATAACCGCGCCGCTTTGCGAATGATGTGCACCCTCGATACATTGTAACAGACGCTTTATAAAACTAGGTTGCGATAAATCCGTGCATTTTGTTGCCACAGCCTGCACCAACAGTCCGCTAGCAGCCGGATTTCTGTGTATTGCCGTAGTCAAGAGATCCCTCACCGGAGATTCGGTAGCGACGTTTATTGCCTCCTCTATGTGATTTACTAACAGCCATGTTAGCGGCTCTACATCGTTGAGATTCTCACATATGTAGTCGCAGAATAATATAATGCCACCTCTTCTAATAATTTGGATGTTCGTACTGCTGTTAATACAATCGCGTGTTTTCTTTTCGTTCGATCGATCATGATCGAACTTGCTGGTGCCCAATACTTTCGACCAGAAGGACATTTCGTTGTATCCCAACAGGATCATCAGATATGCCCACTGGCATGTCACTGTTGGGCACACGTTCCCAATGCTGAGCATCAAGTGGTTTAATTCGTCGATAAGCAATTTTTCTTCGTCGGATACGTTGCGCCCCTGAATCATCTGCATTGTTGCGTTCGCCACTTTGCAATGACTGCCAGATTCGAACATATGAATGCATAATTGCAGAAAGAATGCAAACTGATGAACGAGATAATTATCATCTGCTGTGTAATCGGAGAAATCGACAAAGGGGTCCGTAGACTTGTGATTTATCAGACCAAGTAGACTAAACACCTTCGTGCTTATCAGATTGATCACTTTGAATATGAATCTAGCAAATACTTGCTCAGGTGGCATTTGGCGCGATTGGATGCTCGAGGCGTTCAATGGATCTGCACATTCGCGAGAAAAGGAACTCCGAAGTGGCGATAACAGATGCGACACGTCTGAAACGCATATGTTGAGATCCGACAGGCGCGCCAGCATTGCCTCTTCCTTCGCGCAGGAGATCAGGGAAAGCAGTACGACGTTGATCATACCTAGCCAACGTTTCAGTTTGAGGATTGGAGCGGTCGTAGGTATTGATGCGGTGAATAATATTTTCAGAAGTGGATCCACCGGTCGAAAGACTGTGGGCGAAATTGCTGCGAACAGTTTCACTAATGCGACGTGAGCCCTTTCGGATTCTATTCTGAGTTTCCCGGCAGCCAGTATCGGAAGCACGGTGTCCATTGTGAGTCTGGACCATCTTCGCCATTTCTCCTCGCCGTTACCATCCCCGCTAAATCTAGACTCGGCCAGACATAGTGCTAAAAGTTCGACTACTTCGTGATACTCCACCAAACGTAGTAGCATGGCTATTAGCACATCTCTTGTTGTTTCCAACTCCCGTTGCTCGACCACGCTTGAACTTCCATTACGGATGAGAAATATATCCTCAATAACAGGCGCGAGCGCGGGTATACAGTGTGAGATCGCTGGTTGCCCGCTCGCCATTAGACCATCACATAATTGAATTATCTTTGGTATGCCTATTATCGCCTTGGAGTGATTTTTCTCATATGACAAGTGCACTAAGAAATTGAATATTCTCGGTAAGAGATCCTCGGTTTGTTGTATGTGGCCCTCCTCAATAAATTCAAATTGCTTTAACACGAATCCGATAAATATTTTGTCGGAGTCCAGCAGACAATAATTAACCTTCAGTTGAACCAGCTGACTCAGCAACATCAGAACCTGGCACTGCAGCGCAATGTTACTCGTAACAGTGTACTGTTTCAGAGACTTTATAACCATTGGTTCGAAGAGTCGGATGAAGGATGCGACGGACGTTTTTTGATCTGAAGATCGTGCCAAAGTCTTAAACACTGAAGAAAATTTACGATCACTTTTTCTGCGCAGCAATCCTATCCATCTGAAAGCAAAAGAGAAGGCATCAGTGTATCAGTCTACATAAGATATCACTATCAAATTATTGGATACTTACCCGTTATCTGGCTCGTTTTCACCTCTGCAATTATTCCCAATGCATTTTATCGTATTCGCCATTTGTCTGGCGGGATGTTGAAAGCACTGATTATAAAAACCTCTAACATCATCTTGTAATGCGTTGCATCGATCCACATTCTTCTGTATGTCCAGCTCGCTCCACTGTGCGCACATGTTCGTACCAAATAAGCACTTCAGCAGTTGCTGCACACATTGAACCGTTGCCGTTGGTGATAATACAACGGTGGTTTTTAAATAACATAACACTTCTTCTGCAATTCTACCTGCTTCGTTGATAGATGCGATTTCAAGAATCTGCGAGAGAACGTCCAACGTTGCGTTCAGCAAGGAAAGATACATCTCACTGGCTTCATGTTGCAGAGTGACCGAATAATTGGAGTGTGCTGCCTTTAGAATGTCATATATCTTCATGTAATGCGGCATACCGACGAACGTTCCCATTTGCTCCTTCCCACTCTTCAAAACGCCGATCTTTTCTCCCTTTTCTTTTGACTTTTGCTCTGACAGGATTTTCTTTCTAGGCGACAACGTTTGCGTGGACAAAGACGGCAATACGGGCTTAGCACTTGCCTGCACTAACTGCATCTCGTCGATGACGTGGACGAAGATATTGAGAACTCTCGTGATGTGTGTCAATAGTAATTCCATGTATCTGTCCTTACACATACTCCAAAGTTTCATCGGGTCACTACCAGTCTTAAAATTACAAACGGCTAATCCAGAAGCCAAATTACCGGCGAGGAGGATTAAGTGCCGATGTGTGGATAAATCTAAGCTAATGGTCGATGACGTTAACAGTGGCAATGCCAATGATAAGAGACTGCTGCACACCGGAGAAGAAATCATCTCATTTACGAAACTAATATCATTGGCATCCGATCGATCGCTATTCTTCTTAGATTTTTTCAGCAACATCTTTGGTAAAATACAGTCCCATCCTCTGACGTAAACCGTAGTGGGATAAGTCTCACTCAAACAGAAAAGAGTCTCGCAACAGCCGTATATTAAATATTTTGAAGAATGCACCGTTAGTATTTCCGTTAGAATGTTAACTATACGGGATAAAGCGTATTCCAGACTAGAATCGTAATTCGTCTCGTTATGATGATTCAGAAATACAAAGGGCTTAATAGACGTGTTTACGAACGGCTTATGTTTATCTTGATAGGACGACAGTTCCGAGATACTTGATGTTACCGCACTTAAAAACTGTTGAGTATATTGTGTAGCCTTCCTTGTAACAGTATCTTCTTGAGGGTGTCGAAAATATAAACGTGGGATACTCCTATAATAAAAGAAATAATATATAAAAGAAATATAAAATGATATTATAATTCGAGTAAATAATAAAATTGCACTATTAGAAATGTGTCTTACTTAACAATCGCATCTGACGCAGCGTGTCTCACTCTTTGGTCCTGATCACCTAATAACGCTATTATAACATCGATAAAGTGTTCTTGGAATAACGATTGTCTCGTTATGTGTTCTATTGTAATATATGATAATTTGCTCAATAAGTCAGCTAATTTTACTTTCACAAGAAAATATGGATTTTTCACAAGTTTTGGCAACGCAGTTAAGATGGTAAGACCGTATTCGTTGTTGATGGAATCTAGTAACTCTGGCAAGCAGAGGTTCAACGCGTCCAACGTTTGGCGGCAAGTTGTCGCGGAATCATCGTTCAAGCCCTATACATTCGACAGAAACAGATGTAAGTTAAAAAATTTCGAGACTGGTGTCGTCCTTTATAAAACGTATAAACTCACTTTTAAAAGTAACTTTATTGCGTCTTCCAATAATATATTTCCACGTCCTTGTTGAGCCACACACTCCGTTTCAAAGTTCAGGAAGGAACCGCCATACTGAACAAATATAGACTTTAAAAAGATTCCAATTACCATCGTTATATTACCCCTGATCTGAGGATCTGGGTGATTGGCAAATAGCAAAATGTCTGCAATCAATTGGTTTGTCTCATTGCAGCTTGACTCTTTGGCCACGGTCATTGTAAATAAGTGTGGATAAAGTTTGAGAATGTAACCCACGCATGTCAGAGCGAGAGCTTTTACACTAACACGAAATAACTTGTCAGATATCAATTGCCCGGGTTTGCCAGCCAACAAAAAGGACGACACCAAGTAACGACAGCAAAACTTAACAGGCATATCCGAGTCTGTGAAACTTCCAACGTCCACTTCGTACAATGCGAAATCCAGGGAGGACTTCTTAGGAGAAGCGAACGATAGAGTGTTTTCTTCTGAGTAATCTTCCTCCTTTGAGTGTTCACTTTGCAGGCTTGGATAAGGTGTTTTCTCGGATTTTTCCATCTCGCTTTCGATATCACTGCATTCCTCCACAATCGAATCTAAAAAACATTGAAATCTAATAAACTGAAAGTTAATAAGCAAGATTGTTACGCAAGTTATCAAATTCACATGTTTGTTCTTACTGTCAGTAGTTTCGATTTTCAAATGGCAATAACTTTCTAATATCCTTTCTTTCGTCTCTGTAACGTCGCTCATACATTCATTCTGTGTTTGTAAATTACACGTGACTGGCAATGTCATTTCCGTATCTGCGATCCATTCTGCATTTGGAGTAATCTCCGGAATATCAGGCTCGTGCAAGTTTAAAATAGAATCCGAATTTGCACCACAAGCAGTACTCGTGCTGGAAAGACTTGTGTGGCCCAGCGAGGGAATGCATGCATTTTGATTTAATATTATTCTGCTTTGTGTTATGCCTTCTGAAGACAATAAAACAGACACTAGTGGTTTTGGAGGCATTTTTAGAAGTTGTGTCAAAGTCTCTAAAGCTGCGTTTACAATATTATGATCAGAATGCCATTTTGTATAGTGCAAACACAATTCATAAATGTGTAACAGACTATCTATCTGTTGTGTTTCAACATCTTGAGGCTCCAAGGGTTTACATATGTAAGGTAAAATCACTCTGAGGCATCCAAAGACGCCTATAACAGTAGAGGAATGATCCTCGACGTTTCTTCCTAATATTGTTATATCTGATAAGATAAACACTATTAATAAACGAATGTTTTTGCATTACGAATGTTACGCAGCACATCGTAATTATTTAGCCGTTTACCTAATATATAATCCAACACATAATTTAAAAAAAACTGTGGTTTTCTGCAATTTATACACGTTGTCAGAATCATACTAGCTGCTGCCCTACGGAAAACTGCCTGAGGAGAGGAAATATTTTCAAAGAACGCTCTCAACAAATTCTGAAACAAGATTTAATTTTTCCCAAGTTCATGGAAATAGCTTTTAATGTGTATAATTGTGATGTGTGTAATGTTAAAATGCTTACCTTGACATCCTTGTCTGTCATGAATGGTCCTAATACTTTAAAAATTAATGGTAATGATTGCGATAACGTTTCAATTACAGAATCCTCTGACCGATGCGCAATAATCACTATACATGGGATCAGATTTGATACATAAGCTTTGCCCCTTGAAGGACGTATCATGTGACTTAGCAAACCAAATCTCCAAAGAGCAGCCCTCAGTATGCGTGCAGGTCCATTTCTTTTTATTTCATTATAAAGCTCTATCTGAATTTTAACGATATTACTGTCGACCATCGCCTAGCAAAAAACATCCATTGAATTGCTTTTAAGTATTGAGTTTCTTAATATGTATGTTTTTATGTTTTATTTATGAATACCTACAACTTTTCTGACTAATGATAAATTCAGTCATTTGTACTACATATGAGTATACATTAAAGGTTACTTAATATAAAGTACCTAAATACAGTAGCATGATGTAATTAATTTTGACAATAAAATAATATATTCTGTTAAATAACAGAACAATATTATTTTTAAGCATTTAATCGTATCAAACAATTATATGCTCTTAATATTTAACTTTGCTAATTTAATAGCTTCTAATATATGCTAATCCAGTCCACATCAATTAAACCTAACATAACATTAATGTTATAATTTTGCTTAACAATATAACTGTTATGTAACACTATGTGTTATATTACATTTATATTGTTGAATGTAAAATTATAATATTAATGTTATATTACTTTTTACTATTATTAGTTTGTGTCGATTAGAAATCTAATGTAATACAAGGGATCAAATTTGCTATAATAATAAGCCTAAAGTGTAATTGTACCCTGATAATTTTATTAAGAGATTCATCTGCGACCATCCTGACATCAGACTCATCGTCATTACAGAGTGCCAACAAGGTTTCAATTGTGGCACTGAGAATCTGTGGAAATTTGGTGTTCTGTCTGACAGTCGGCGAACATATTCCCTCGACGATGATAGCACAGCATGATACCTTCTCCTTCCTACTGTTGAAGCATTTTCGTTTATTAAAGAGCAAATCGTCTGTCGTCGCTAGAGATGTGTTTACTGTTCATACCTTGCTCCAGGATCCGACGGAGTGTCCAACTCCAGTAACCCATTCAGCGTTTCCACGGCCTTCAACACACCGTTTAGGTGAGCCATGCTGAATCTTCGAATGACCTTCGCCGGCTTCTTCGAAGGACTACCTCAAATAATCGTGCGACTGGTGAATGACATCCTGCCGCTTCCTGGCCGAAAATCTATGATAGATCCTGACACACTCATATCACAAACTACATCGCTACATGCTAGCCAATGTTGGCTGATCGTCAATCCATTGAACCATGAACGTTGGAAGTGCAGATTGGTGCAGATGCAGAGTGTAAATTGCGCATTTTTAGAGTAGCATTCCTAGAATACATAGGGGCGCGCTGCGTTTGAAAATACACATCATTAATTTATCTTTAACATTTGATAAATAACAAGGACAAAATGATATTTGGAGGGCTTGGAGGCACTCGATGTGCATTCCCGAACGCAGCTATGGTGATATTGGGCGCGTTCTGCCAACTCTGTTGGGAACAAGAATGCCACCTGTTGGCTGAGACTCCGCCGCGAATCGTTAACGTTATTCTTGTGAAAAAACAGCATAATCAAAATTTGTCAATTATCGGCACTAAAATGTAATTGTTTTCAAAACGAAACAATCAACAATGATAGGAAGTCACAAAGAAATAAAGTACAAAAAGTTCAGCTAAGAACAAATCTATTAATATTTATAAATTAAACTTTACTTCGAATGCTTGAAATAAGGATCTTTTTTTTATAATCCGACTGCTTTCATTTTTAACGTTATTTCTAAAGTCATATATATTAATTTATCTTTGTCATCTCTATAAGTTACAACATTACGCCCGTTAAGTAATATATACTCATAATACTGAGAATGATCGCAGTCTCGAGAATGGAGAGGAAAAATTCTTTCCAAATAATTAATTAGAGAATAAAAGTATATATTCTTCGTGTACATGACGACGATTAAACTGAACGTGCACTCGCCGTTAAATTAATATAAACAATAATAAAACTTTATTTGCCACAATCAATACTATCTAACCATGTTAAGTTATATACACCATTTTTTCAAGTAACTAGCACAACGCGTGATATACAATAAATACTTTTTTTGTCATTTTAAATGCTAACAAGATGTAAAATACAATTTGACTTATATCGTAGTTTTAAATTATACGCAAGAAGTGCATGCAAACTTTTCACTGTAGAAATATAGATATATGTATATATATTTTACGTAACTCTAATATTAATCTTTATTTGTAAATTTATTTTCAGATATAACTATTTACCAAAACCATATTTTGTTGGTGAATAAAGCCATTAAATAGCATTAATAAATCGATGCGCCGCAGTGTCAGAGACAACGCTACGCGGAAGTACGCGAATATTTACGAATGTAACATCTTAGAGTAACAGTATTCATAAAAGCCCGCCCTTAAAAAGTCGTCTGAAAATATATAAATTAAATAGAATTATATTGATCTCAAGACACATTACTTAAGACGAAAAAAAAACGGATTATCTATGAATACCGGTTCTATTGAACTTTTGTAACAAAATTTTACAATACTAAAATCCACCACAAAAAATTTCATATACTTGTTATTTTCATCTATGTAAAATAAACTGTTAAGAGATGCACGCGTTATGCTCAGTTTTCCGGTACTACTTCAGCAATTAAAACTTTTACATGAAAAAAAAAAATGCAATTTGTCTCATCGAGACAATCGCGAGTGAGAGAAAGACCTCTGAATCGGTACATTTTCCATCATTTGATAATAATTATATTTCTGATACAATTACATATTAAAAATGTAACATTAATATAACTATATCTTCAGCGCTTGGTCAGAATTAACAAGCGCCATTCGGATCATTCGCAAGCTTATTATTCCAAAGTGTATGTCTTTGTATGATCTTTCTCTCCCCTGTCTCTCCCCTTCTCTCTCCCACAATTCGGTGGCTCTTTCTTAATTCGCGATTCTGCATGAACGTGAGAGGACTTAAATTCCATAAAGCAGACTTAAAACTAAACTTGAAATGCAACGTCAGCTTTATCATATCGCCGTACTCGTGCGGGTACAGGCGCGTAGTCATCGCGTGTTGTATAGCGAAATACAAGTAATTCAACAAGAATCTACAATGGAATATGTATGTTGTTACATGCCACTGATTCGGCTTAGCGTTTTTTGGTAGAAAATCTTTTGTACATATATAAAAACATTAAAAGACACAAGCGTCAGCACGCTGATCGGCGAACTGGGCGCTCAAATAAAGTCTTTACGTAGTATAATCACCAGCTTTTTCGGAAATGTGTTTTATGTATTTCCAATGCGATATTAAAAGCCAGCATTTCGCCTCTTTATCCGGTTACTGTTACCAAGTAATAAAATATTCGGCCGAACGTCCAGAAATATATTCATGAGCGACAATTTCAAAGATTTCTGTAACAACAGCGTGTGCGTAGTGTGCTCCTGTAACAGTTCTGCCTCCAACATACGATCATGCGGTCAATCGCTCTTTGATTTTTCGGCAGCCTTGTTATGATCCGCTTTTTTCTCTGCATCATAGCTTTCCGATTTTGTTTCAGTTTCCCGTTGGCTACCTTCGTCCTCTTCATCGGAGTAATTTGTCGGTGCTTCGCCAGGCTTTAATAATTTTCCAACGTAATCATATCTCTCTGTAATTAAAGCAAACATTGTATTTATAATGTTATCGTTCTTCTAAATAATTTATTTATGTGTCTCTATATTTATTTTAAACATTTAAAACGTAAATTAAAACGGACGCACGTAACAAAAAAGCCTTGAACCGTGCTCTCATTCATTATTCATGAGATTCAAAGCTTTAATATTGACTCAGAAATAAAATACATTATCTCATATTTCATTATGAGCGAAGAAAATATCACACTAAAAAGAATATCTACATAGAGTTTAAAGTCTGTATCCTATAATATGTTGCGGTTATACTTGGTATGAATGCTTATCCGTTTATTATCATTCTGCCTTTAGCGTTCATTAAATACAAAATAAGAATGGAAGTGCGGAAAGTGCTGAAGGAGTTCGATCGAACGCAGTCTATATCATTTTAGAATGTTTTGTTTCTACATAGATAACACTTTCAAAAGAAAGTCTTTACTAACGAGAATTAATATTAAAATAAAATCGAGTTCTATATTTACTCCTTACATATATAAATTATGTAAATATATTAGTGCAGTGTTGCGAAATAGCTTTATCTCTTATTTATTATTGTTGAAAGAACTATCGCTTATTCAATACGCACGAATTTGTTTACCTTTAAATTGTTCTTCCCACTCGTTGATAGAATTCATTTCTGTAGTGTTCAGGTCACTTAGATCGTCATATTTATCCGTCGCAGCGACCACTTCAAACCTCGCGAGTGCTCTACTGGCATCTCGACCACCAAACGCTTCATAGGGTCCACCTATAGGAATAGCAATACTTAGTCTGTGGAGTTTTGAGACATTAAGTAGAAAATATAAATGGATTTATGTGGATTGAAATTTGTAAATCAAGTCTTCTCCTTCTACTAACGATAATTAATTTAAAAATAGAATTCCATACTCATTTCTTACATGTATAAATTATATAATCAGTGCATTGTTACAAAGTAGCTCCATCTCACATTTCTTTCTCTGTTGGAAGAACTATTATCGCTTACTGAAAACGCATAATTTGAATTGTTCATGAAAACTGAAGTAAATAAATTTTTCTTCATAAGGCCCATTCATTATTGAAAATGTATATTAAGCATAAGATTTTCGAAGGATGTCTACGCATATCACGTACAATTCCTTTCGATTAAAGACACGTAATCGATTGGATCTTTACACATTGTCTGCGTTCAGCAGAAAAAGCAGCTTCACAAGTATTGTAAAATTAATATGACTGCATTTAGCAAATTATATTTTGGAACTGGTAAAAGTTTTCTTCGTTTCAATTGGATTATATTTTTACATCGAGAGGAATATATTCTATCTAATGAAGAAAAAAACTGCCAACAGTTGCAGAATATACATTCTGCTAAACATGAGCAATGGCTACGTTCAGTAAAAAAGAAGCAGTTTTGTAAATGTAGTAAAATTCTTTAATACAACTGATTCTCGCCTTTCGTTCCTTATGGATCTAAATGTACAAAATAATCATATTAAAGAATTTTACAACAATTGCAAAATTGTTTTCTCTGCTGAATATAGCTATTAATTCATACATTTAAATCCAGTAACGAACCAAGGATCTATTATATCATTAAAGAACTTTATGACTGAGCTGTTTTTCTGCTGAACAGTCTTATCTTTATTAGAAATCAAATCAAGGATGTAAAACAAGGAGAACAAGTGTGCGACATTCCTTCGGGTGCTAATTCAAATGATTTCAGCTGCAATCGCTTATCAACTTTATGACTTTGCTCGGTGGGCTTATAGATTCCAAATATAATTTTTCAGTTCTCGAGTTTTGCCAACCACAGGCTTGTTCTTTCAACTGAACTCTTTCACGTTCACCTTTCTTTCTTTTCCTTCATAATGTAGAAAGATGAAACCGTGAAAAGAACAGGCTTCTTACATCCGTCCGTGCTACATACTTAGGCCTTCTCACCAGGTTATACGTCACGGAACGTGATAAACCGCTATCGTTAGCTTAGTATCGCGGCGCAATTGGAGAGACACAATTGGTTGTGACGATCGCGAGACTTTCGCGATTTTATTTCTGCTCGAGAGGAGTATGATATCATCGGACACTCCTTCTAGAGACTAATAAAAAAAATGGCTAATGAAATCTGAGAGAAAAAGAAATACAGATTGAAAAAAATGAGAATGAGAAAGAAGGGAAGAGGAAGAGACGGAGAATTAAATCGTGATCAGGAGGGGGAGAAGAAAAAAACATCGTTCGATAGAGATCGGCGGGTGAAGGAGAATTGATCCGCTGATGCGGAATGCCCCGGCGACGACTCACCAGGGCCGTAGAATCTGGCGCCTCTGGTGACATCGTAAACGCTGCCGTTGACGGCGACGAGTATCCGGCCGTCCGGGCCCTTGCCGTCATACTTGGTCAGCTCCTCGATCGTGAAATCGCGGCGTAGCTTCGGCAGCTTTTTCACTTCCTGCACGGGCTCTTCGGGCCGGGTGCGGCTCTTGAAGATCTTATACACCAGAATAGCGATCACGCCCACGAGGGCGAGGTTCAATGGGTTCTTCACGATCTCGGAAATAAAGTCCAACAGGAACTGCGACTGTTGCTGCTGCTGCTGCTGCTGTTCCGGGGCCGTGGCGGCCGGCGAGCCGCTCTTCTCGGCCATCTTGACCAAAATCAAACTGACCGATCCGAGTCTATCAGTGGGCGAGCGAGGAGTGCAGAGGAGTGTCGCCGAGGAAGACGAGAGGTTACGATCAACCGCGCCGGGAAAGAGAGAAACGCGGTGTGCGCGCTCCCGAGATTCCGAACTCCGAACTTCTAATACTTTTATGCGTGCGTGCGTGCGTGCGTACGTGTACGCGCGATGATACGTATACGTGCGACGCGTGCTTGCCGACGAGTAAAACAGAACAGAGAGAAATAGAGAGTACACCGGGAAGCGGGGTGGCGGGAAAACAGAGACGATCGTCGGAAACCCGCGTACTAATATCGGCCGACTAGGCGCCGCTCGCCGACATGCGTGACGACGACTCGAATGTCTCGAACTCGAACTCGGCGCGCGCGATGATAATCGTACGACACGAACGATGCGTACCGGTGTACGCCGTGCGCGTTACGTAGTTCCCTTGCCCCTCCCGCTTTACGGTTTCTCTCCTTTCCCTCCGCCCATTTGGCATGTGGCACCAGGCATGTGGCGTATGCGGTACGAGCGGCGCAGAGAGACGAGAGTCGCCTTTGCCCGCCTTCTACGTGGCTGCACCGCGGTGGTGCGTTTCAGGGCCGTACGCAATGGGGACTATAGGTTTGTTTCTCTTTTAGCCCAACTTCTTGTGACTTCTTGCATGGTTCATCTTTCCACTCCAACGTGAAGAGAAAAGGAAGGTGAACCATGCAAGAACTTTAGCTAAAAAGAACAGACCTTATAGTGGAGATTTTGTCAAAATTTCACGAGAGAGAAAAAGATGCTTTCTAAATGAATTAAATCTCTGAAGAGTGAAATCTACTCGCACCTAAAATTAAAAATTGAGCGACTCTTTTTCAAGCCTGGCTTAATTTTCATTTATATAATGTGAGATTCTACTCTCTCAAAAGATTTTAGAGTATATATAATTTTTCCCCTTTATATATATATATAATCTCATTATTCTAACTAATACTGTGTTTCACTCTATAATTTTAATTAAGATAATAAAGTAAGTTAAAGTATAATAGTATATTATACAGGGTGGTCTACTTAAATTGATCATCTGAAATATCTCGTTTATTTTTAACGATATAAAAAAATGTTTTCAAATGAAAGTGAAAAAGTTTCGAGGGGGACGTATTTTGGCCATGTTGGGTTTTTTTTAGATAAAGGCGTCAAAAAGATATGAAGCTTACCTTCACTTTAACTGAAATTGAATATGATTTTTTTTACACAATATGTTTCCTATAATTATTCTGCATATAAAAGTATTAATTATAATATTTATTATAATATCAACAAATCAATAGTTAAGATATTTTACATTTTATTCTGACACATATTGATATAAAATGTTAAATAACTCGTAAACTATTAACTTTTTGATAATCATACATTAGTACTTTTACGAACAGAATAATGAGATGAATCAGTTGGTGGAAAGAAAACACATAGTTGCTTATTTAAAAAATTATTCATTTTGCATATATATTTTTTTAAAGCAACGATAAGTTTTTTTTACACTAACTGATTCATCTCATTATTTTATATGCAGAATATTAGAGAAATCATATTGTGTAAAAAAAATTATACAATTTCATTTAAAAAAGTGGAGGTGACCTTCATATCTTTTTGACGCCTCCACCTAGAAAAGAAACAACATGACCAAAATACGTTCCCCTCGAAATCGTTCCACTTTTGTTTGAAACATTTTTTTGTATTATCAAAAATAAATGAAATATTCAAGATTTAAATGAATCCATCCTGTATATATGGAGAAATTATATGTACCTTTCTATAGTAGGATTTTGACAAAATTGTTTGAGAGATGGCAAGAAAGGCTGAAAAGAAGTTTGTTCACGTTGCTGTTCCTAAGCAGAACACAAGTCATCATGACAGCAAAATGACGTGACAATGTACTCCAAAATACTGAAAGTCACTTTTCAATCATTTACGATTTACGATTCATTTTAACGTTATTTTTTGTGACTTGTTCTGATTGTGTGGGTTCTTACACTCGGAATTTTCTTTTTCAACGTTAGAATATAAAATTTATCTCGTTTCGAATAGAAATATTTTTAAAGATTTCAAAAGCAACACCAATGAATTTACTTTTGTATGTCGCAATCCGTATGACTTGTCGATTTGTATAAAAATTAGTTTTTTAATTATACCATAAATGAAGTTTATAAATTAATTTATGAAATATAAATTAGTTTACCGATTAATTCTTTGATTTATTAATTAGTTATATTTCACTAATTTGTTAATCAGTTCTAATTCTTTCTCTTCATCTCTTTCTATTCTTCATTTATTCTTTTTTTTTTTTACTATAATTTTCAATTCTAATAAACCATATAGCTCGCGGCCGTAAATTTCGTGATTCCTGCTTGGAGAATCACTGTTATTAATGATTAATAATTATTAATGCTAAGTGTATTAATATATGTGTGTCATAATACTAGTAATATATGCAATATTATAATGTAGCAAAAAACTGAAACTTTGCATCCTCACCGTTGACATAACTGATGTCATCGTATATACAGTATAAGAGAGTATGTATAAGAGATCATAACATAAATCGACGAATCTTCACAGCTTCATAATTCAGTGTTTCGGGCATTTATTTCGACATTTCGCTGAAATTTTTTTCCATTTAAAATTTAAAGGAACTTCAAAATGTTTCCAGTCGAAAAACTGAAACATCTATGTTATAATTTCGCATTTAACGATATAATAATACTCGTTTTCATCAATGTAGATTAACTTTAATCTCGGTTCAACTTACTTTTCTTTTTTTTTAAATACTTGTACTTAGAAAAATATAAAGATTAAATTGAATTAAAATTAAAATTAATTTACATTGGTGGATATGAGTATATTATTTAAAAAATTAAAAGTAAATTGAACTGAGATTAAAGTTAATCTACATTGGTAGAAATAATAATCTATATTGGTATAAATATAATATAACTATATGTAATACAAATATATGGTGTTACATAATAGTTATATTGTTGAATGTTGTACTCTGGCGAAAATAAAAATCAGTGCGTCAAATGTAAGAAAAAAGTAACAGAAAAATAAATTAAATTTTTAAGGTCCAGAGTTCCATAACTCACGGTTAACTCTTAATCAAGATTCAACTTATTCATTGTCTCTTTCCAATTTTATAATTGGAAAGAGATGAGAAACAAGTTAAAACCTCGATTAAGAGTTAACCGTGAGTGAAAATGAGCCTAAGAGGCGAAAATTGAGACAACGAAAAATAAAAGAACGTTCAAGTTTCATTTATGCTTCTTTTATATTCTGTCTCCTTAATTATATTCGACATTTAACTTACACTTCGATTTTTATTTTCGCCAGGGGAATTATATTAGATTGATGTTATCTTTAGTTGATATCGAGTGGGTTGGTTAATCGTATCAACATACAAAGTATACATAATCTATACTTCTGTATAGTTGTACTCATTTGCTTTTCCGCGAAGCCTAGAATGCCGAGTGTACCGTTTCTCACTTCCTTTCCCCTTGTCGAGCAAGAAACAGTTATGTCGCGACAGGAGAAAAGACGATTACGAACCTCGATTGGGAAATTATCGTTTCTATTGTGGAATTTTCTTATATAAAATTTTATAATAAATTATACGAGGATCGTTTTCTCGCCTTGTTATTACGCGTGGACTTCGTTTCAGGGTCTCGATCATGTATTGTCAGATGCCTATATCCAGTAATTTACGAGAAGAAAAACGTATATAATTATGCGCGTCGATTCTTCAAAGTCATGCTACGTAAAGTCACGTGCTCTAGATATCTCCTATGCATACATCTGCGCCGTCGCAACTGGGTTAGCCCCACCGCAATTATGACGGTCACGGGACCGAACGAATACTATTATGATTATAATAGCATCCTCGTTACTTTTACTCTCTTTTTTTTACTTTACGTAACGCAAAACAACTCGCGAAACGGCAACTTTATCTATTCTAAAATTCCTATACTTTCTGTAGATCGTATCTCCATACATAGCATAAAATATTTTATGTAAATCATTTTTTGAAATATTTCAATGAGATATTACAGAAATATTTGGTAAACATTTGTAAAATATTTTAAAATATTGCACTAAAACATTTTACAAAAAAATATTTTAGAAATACTGTATAAATATTATAAGAACAAGAACTTTAATTTGCTAGATATACTTGTATCTTAAAAATATTTCATGAAAAATTTCTGAAATATTTCTAATCTTGTAATAAAGTATTTTGGAAATATTTGTAAAATATTTCATGCGTTGTGGACAGTAATCATAATTGTTCCCCAGTAAAACAATTCAGGAAAACGTTCAAAATGACGTTAAAATGAGTCATAAATAATTGAAAGTGATTTTTGGTAATCATTTTGGCGTCAGTTTGATATTATGATTTGTGTTCTTGGGTTGACGCAATTGTCAATTTTATTCAAGATATTATTCATTCTTATCAATAGCTTTCCATTTACATCGATTCTTAGATACTTCTCATTTGTGATGTTATAACTCAATTGAATGCGCGTTTCTTTTACATTCTAACAAGTGAGATTTAATTGAGTTTGTGCCTATAATCTGCACAAGATTGAGACCGTATGTTTTAATGAGTCCCGTAAACTCACTTTAAAAGTCAGGTTCGAACCTGTGTTATCATGTGGTAACTTTTTATCAAACTAAGCAAATAATAACATTAGTCTGAGTATGAAATACTCAGCTCACTTCAGTCTCAGTTCCATTTGTGTGCAAATGGAAAGCAATTAATGTCTACCGAATCTAAGATTATTTACGTTTAACAAACATTTAGCTAAAACGTTTCTAATGTTTCTATGGTATATAAAAACATTAAGTGGACGTTATTAACGTGTTAAATATTTGTTATAAAACCATTTAAATAGTTTGGCGTGCGCGCGTTTAAAAACAGCATTTTTAACAAAATGTTGCTTTTAACAAAAACAACTGCGAAGGACAAACCTAATATTTTGTTTATACAGATTTGTTTGATATATCATATATTGGAATCAGTCATTTTATTTATGGCAATCATCTACATTAAAACGCAGTTGCGTAACAAATGACAATAAGTTTTTTTATACATATAATATATATAATATAATCTACTTATACTCAGATAAATTGTACTTATAGTGGACGGCACTGTTGTATCGAGAATACTGACGCTTTGTCAATCACTTCCAAGTCGATAGAAATAGCCTATTTACTACTGTTATTGTTTGTAGATAAAGGCACCGCTATCTCTTAATTACGTTGCGTTTGCCCGAGATAACGCGATAATAACAAGGCAGCTCTGATTCGCGCAGCACATATGCAAATGTCTATATAAACTCTGTCTCTCTATTGTACCCCTAGTTTGTGTGAGCTATAGCTGCCTCTCATACATTTATGTACTCTTAAATGTATAAAAAGTTTATACATGTTTGAACTTTTATAATCTTACATGTTTAAGCCTTTATAATCACTTTCTCCTCCTGGTAGTCGAGGTATGGACGGATATCAGTAACGGACGATACGGCTTCGGAATTAACTCGCTCTGAGCACATTGGACAAGTCTCCTCGGATTCCACAATTCTAGATGTAACAAATTATATTGTAATAGATAATCTTATATAGTATTTACATTCTTTTGTGATATTTTTGAAATTTTTTTTCGAAATTTTTATAATAAATTCATAATTATTTAGAATAATTTTATAACTTTTTAAAAAAATATTCTTTTAAAAGTGTCTAAAATTCTTCATAAACGTAATTTCTAAAATGTTTTAAGATTTTTAAGATTTCTCCAATTTCTATAATTTTTGATAAAATTTAAAAAGTTTAAAGGGTATTTTTTTTAGAAATTATAAAATGAGAAATTCTAGAATATTTTAGAATTCACACACACACGCGCGCGCGCACGCACGCGCGCACACACACACACACACACATAAATTCTAAGAAAAGATTTTCTCGAAAAGATATAGTACTTCTCTGAAAAATGTTTGAAATCACATAAAAATTCTGAGAAAAGTTTTGATCAGAATATTTACCTTAAAAATTCACTTCTGATGGCTGGGAAATCACACTGGGGGCATACTGTAAAATCATCCTCCACGATGTGTCGTCCCTGCAAATAATAACGATAGAAACTTCACTGGTTTCTTTTTTTATATTCGTTAATAAATGACAATTAAAGAGCTTTACCGTTGCGATGCAAAAAGGTATGGTGTTTTTACACTTATCACAGGTTACTTCAGTCTCGGGAAGTCTACTCTTGCAGTATGGACACGGAGTAAGAGGTTCATCCTCATTCTCAATATCCTTCGTTCTTGGCGGTTTCCTGACGATTGCCTCGATCTTCTTACTATACTTCGCGTCGACCTGTCCCCGATATTCAGGGCGCATCAGCATTGCAGCAAAATTGAAAGCCGCGTTTTTTAAGCCCGCCCGATGGCATTCTATTACAGTCGAAGTTAATATCGGTACAATATCTGAAATGTATAATGTATTTATTGTGCCATACATTGAGCATTTTTCGAGCATTTTCGCATTAATTACCGCGGATAGCGATTCTTGTTATACTAACGTGAAGGAAATTTTGATATATTATTGGCAACTCTTATAAGCATTCGGGCGCCTCGTAAATGATCGCTCCTCTTCACGTGCAATCTCACCAAAATATAGGAATGAAGGAGTCTTAAATTGGTTTGCATTTCCAAGGGTATCGTAATTTTATTTCTCTTCAATTCTTGGTACATACCGAACAAAACGTCGTGAGCGTTTCTGTAGTTTCCTGCAATAAAAAGTCCATAATTGCAGCACTATGTGTTTTCGATATGTGTTTTCGACATAAATACATACCATTAACTTGCTCCTCATTTGCAATTATAATCGCTGTTTTAGCCGCTTCTTTATATTGTTTTCTAGCCATGTACAATCGGAATAAATATTTCGGATCCTAAATAGGGGATACAAACATATTAGAATTTGTGTAACACTAGAAGTAATATGTTTTACTCATTAAAAGGACTAAGCAAATAAATTACTATAAAAATAAAGAAAGTAGTGAAAAACTAAATATTTCATCAGTATAAGACATAATTATTGAAAAGTTAAAAAAATTCAGAATTCTATCTTTGTACAAAAATATAATATTTATCTAAAAAAAATAGAAATGATCAATAATGATCACTCGATATTTCTTGTGTTTTAAGCAACATCTACATATAAATATAATAACCTTTGGTATTCCATCGCCACCTAATAAGAAATCTATTAATTGATTAGCTAATTTATCATCCTTAGAAGATGCGATAGCATCTATGGCGTAAGTAATTGCTCTATCGTCGTCTGGAACTAGTTGAGCAGCTTTTAATAAATGTCGCAAAGCCTAAAAAAAGAAACACGTCAAAACGTTGATACTGTATAAATAATGTATAAATAAAATTGATGTATATAAATAATACTTGATATCGCAAATTTACCTTCTGATATTCTTTAGCATGGAAATAGTATTTTCCAGCTAAAAGATTATTTTTCTGAGACTCGAAATGCATTGCGAGGCTTCTAAAATCTTCTTTCCGGACATTAGTGTCATCGATCGTGTTTACCAAGATTTCTCCGTACAATTCCATTTTGCCGTGCTGATTGGCCAATTGAAAGGCTTCATCGTGACAGTTTGATAGAATTAGGAATTTGATAGCTGAATTATAGTCATTCATCTTTTGGAAATATTTTGCAACCATTTTTGCACCTTCTATGCTTTTAGTTTGTTGAACAACTTCAACACTACGAGCTGTGGAATAAAATAATATAATTAAGCATGTCATTCGAATATTACTAATATATCTTATGAGATAGCAAAACGAGATATAAAATATATTTACCAGGATTATTTAAATGTTCCAAATTAATTCTGATTATGTTATCGTAATCCTTGGCGGTTTCATATGCTTTGGCAGCTTCTTCATATTTACCCTCAGATTCTTTGGCTTTAGCGTATTGTATATTAATTTTTGCCGACGATATTTGCGGTAGGAGCTGTCCCACTTTGTGCCAATTTTTTAATTTTATATATGCAGAGGCAGCTTTATCGAAGTATTCTGACTTTTCGTATAATTGCGCAGCTTCGCTGAATTGCTTCATTGATTCTAAAATCTCTGCACATTCTTTCCGTAGTAGCCTCGAGCTTTCATTATCCATAGCTATTCCAACACCTTTTCTGCTGTCACCACATCTTATAGACATTCTCGCTATTCCCGCTAAACATTGAGTTCGATGATGAGGATTTTGCGCAGCCAAAGTGGACGTATTGTAGTCGACTAGACCGCGTTCGTAATTTGTTAAAGCTTTTGGATAGTTTCCTCTGCATAAAGAGATATATTTAATTATTATATATTTGTAATATAACAAATTTGTTATACATATTTTTATAAAATATTTTGTTAAAGATAAATAATTGGCTAATAATCATTATTACTAATTGTAATCATTATATATTATCATCACATATAATCTAATCTTTATTTTTAACGACTTTAATGGTATTAATTTAAAAAATCTTACGTGAACTCCAATTGTTGGGCGTATTCTCTGGCGATAAAAGGGATTTCGTCGGGTTTTAATTTTTGCGCCAAACTTAATGCTTGTTCCCACTGCATTAAATCTCTCCTCAGATACAAAGCCTGTACAGGCTCGGAAGATTGCAGAAAGTACTTTTCGGCTTCATTATAATCTCCTAGTAATATACACGCGTGGCCGCACAACAAAGCCAATTCATCTATATTTTCCATAGTTTGTAATGTCCACACCATTGCCGCATCTTCCATTTGCCGATATACGCGAATAGCTATGACACACACATACGATCAATTCAATTAACATATTTCAATAATATAACATATTATAATATATAAAATTAATAATTGTATAACATTAATACAACATCATAATTATATAACAATAATATAACATTACACTTACCAAATTCGACATTTAAATTTGCAATAGCACTTTGTCCCAGTTTTAACCATGTATCTTTGTCGTTTAATTTTTCGCAACTACTCCATGCTTGCTGAAATCTAAAAAATAATTCAAAAGCATTTTTTAAATATTTTATACACATTTCCCTCCTTTTAAATTGGATTATGTAAAACTTACCGTCTACATAAAATTTGATTCTCAAAAATCTCATTAATTTTTTTCGATTCCACGATATTCCCTACTTCTTCGTGAGATGCTAATGTTAATTGTATTAATTTACTACCCATTGTACTCAGCGTTACTTCGCCAGAGTACATTAGTAAAGGCACTGAGTCTGATGGCAACTTGGTCGTATTTATTTTTATTATTTTGGTACCTGTTCATGACATAATTAGGTATGTGAGACTTCATAGTAATAATGGATAACGTTCATTCAGGTCTACTTGCCTTCAATAAAGTATTTTACGAAAATATATGTTACAATAATACTTTTGTTATACACTGCAAATATAGTACGTTCAAATATGTTCTGATCCCAGAGAATATCATCAATGTTATCAGGACAATCAGGCACAGCAATGGCCGCTTCGTTTATCGGATCAAACACATAAACATCCAACTTATTGTCAATGAAACACAATTGCACTCCATTCGCATCCAGATATAGCTTCTTTATTCCATTGTTATGTATAAATTCAGTACATTGATGAAACGTTTCCAAGCAAAAATATATAATATGACCCATCTAAAAATTTAAGACAGGCGTATAGTCTTCCAACTTATAACATTATTCAAAATTATCTCATGATTCTAACTTACATCATTACCAAAAACTAGAAAATCAGAGCAAAGTGCGTGACACGTTATTCTACTGTAGGAAGAATTTGAATCTGGAAACATCTTTGTATCCTTCTCACTATTTATTAGAGCCTGATCGGATTTAATCTGTGCATAAAGCAGAATTAACAAGCCTGCCTTGTTTTTGAAATTTTTATTATTAATTAAAAATTTCTAATTACCGAATGCAACTGCAGTTTCCCATCGAATAGTGCCGATACATATGTCTCGTTTAAGTGTATACTATCTATTGTAGCCAAATAGTCTCTTTCGAAATGTATTTGATCGTAATGGTTTATAGACAAATCCCAAAAGAGTGCTCTATTATTTAATCCTACTGCTAAATGTATTGGTCCCACTGCTAATATTGCCGGTTCTATTATAGTATTGATTATTTGCGGGCTCGGTTTGTCCTGAAAATATAATTTGTCCTGATAAAAAATGTCTACTCTATTATTATGCATTAACGAAGATACCTTGTCTAAAGTATAAAGATGTACAGCCACTTCCATCAGACTTGTTAATAATGCTATTCTATTACCGCAGACGCTGGTTAATTTTGGAATCTCTATCAAATAAATTAAAATATTGCCGACGTAAGTTACAACTGCTAGCATCGTTCCGTCCGTCGACCATTCGATATTGCTAATTCCATTCTCATTGGTCACCGTGATCAACGTCTCAGTTTCCTCCAGATTTTGCAAACTATGTACTTTTAGTGTACTGTCGCCACAAGTAGCCACTTTACCAACTGTTTGACTCAGTGCAATATCTGACAAAGAATCTCTGTGATTCTTGATTTGAAATAATTCTTGACCAACTTCCTTTATATGTGTAGATATCGCTATAAAAAAACCAGCCTCGAATCCTACCAATATATAACCGTCGCCATACCTATAAAGTGGAAATGCATGTACATCACATAATTGATATAATAAATCAGAGCTTATTAAAATTATTTTTTAATACTAGCAAATAACTACCACTTGTAAGTTACAATTAATCCATAACGTTTCTGAAATGCCAATTCGATAGGGTTTTCTGGGTCCAGAATATTGTACAAGAACAATGTCGTTTTACTAACAATAAGGGATACCTAAACATATTTATGAGTATATAAAAGTAACTGTATATGAATATTTTATAGATGTTTTTCATAGCAAAGTATTGTAAAATCATATACCGTATTTTCACCGCCTATTCTGTGATCCATTTTCATCTCGCTAAATTGTATATGAGACGGATCGCCTTGAAGAGTTATCTCTCGACGAGTGTCTCCTTCGCTCGTACTGATAGTTAAAACCTTATCCTCACTTGCCAAAGCAAGAAGACCATCCATCGACCATGCACCACATAAAATACGCTTTCTATGTTTTCCCAAAATAGGTATCCGCCTATGTAACACAAAATAATTAAATGAAACAATTTTAAAATATTTTACACATTGTGAATACTTTCTAGCAAGAGATACAAATAATACAGTGAATTAGAGAATGTAACAGAGTCTGGCCATGAATAATTTTGTTAAAAATTCTAAGAGAGAAAAGTATATATACTGTCCCTGTGTATATATAGGGTGTTTGAAAAGTAACGAATAAATCTTTCGCATAGGGGTAGAATAGACTAAACTGAGAAGAAAAGTCATCTACCATTTTACAATGGTTAACGAGTTATTAACTTATGAAAATAGTTAAATTCGTCCAGCCTACTGTCAAATGCAAGCGCGCGACAGGATAGGATCGCCCAGCGCAGTAAAGCGCGCATTCATCGTCGCTAAACATGTTTAGAAGCAACAATTTCCGTCGCTAGATATTAAATCTAACGTTTTTCAAACACCCTGTATACTATTTCACTTTAACTGTCTCACTTTGTAATTTAAAATCATAAAATGAGACAGTATAAGTTAGAGTAATGATGAATTAGGATCATTCATACTATATTTGATTATGAATTAAAGGCTTTTATATATATAAAATCTAAACACAATGATATAATCAACTTCAGATTCTATTATATGCTGTGTATAATGAATCATTACATTCTTGTTGCTAATGTTAAGTAGAGATGAAATGATCATTATATTACAATGTTTCTTGCTAGGAAACCTTATTTATAATTTGCTTGCTTATGGCTGATACCATACTTGGCATTTATGTGATCGTAAAGCACCAGATTTCCTTTCTGTGTCCCTACAGCCAGTAGACAACTCTTCTTTGCCCACATCATACAAGTAAGCCCGTCCCTCACACCCGCGTCTATCTGGGCCTTTTTCCCAGTCGTGGCGTCCCATAGAATTATAGTTGACGAATTCTGCGATATTATTGCTAGTAGATCTCCATCTGAATCCCAGCCAAAGCCAGTGCATAATCCGGAAATTTGTATTCGTTCCTGAATATCTCCTTGTCTATCAAAAACAGCAACGGTGGAATCGCAACCTGTTGTAGCCAAATGTGTGCTATTACCAGGACGCCAAGAAATATAAACGTTACCACTGCCATGGGGTTGGTCTAGCCGATAAAGGACCTGTCATTAAACGTATACAATTAAATAAACATTTCTCTATAGATCTGTTTTTTATAGTTTAATTAGTTGAACTACACTTTTGAAAGTTAAATTGAAATAAGAGTGTGTGCTTGATACTTGGTTAAAATGAGAAAAAAAATAGTTTACTGCAGAAATAAAAAATAGATCCCATATACAAATAGTAGAAAATCAGCATAAAATTTATGTAGCAGAAGATCGAATGAGACGAACAGGAATATAATTTGATGGTCAAAATAGAATATATTTTTCCCTTTTTATATCGTTAATTTTTTTGTATCGTTAATATTTTTATTAAATAATTTTATATAGAGTACAGCTGTCGATACTACATAACCTACCTTCTCCGACGACATCGTAACGCGGAGAATATGTCTCTCACGAAAAAATTAGTCGATCGGCGCATTTAAATGATAGGTCTATACGGCATTGACGGCTATGAGCATAGCTTAAATATTGATTTATTAAACTGTCGCTTTCGCGTGCCGATATATCTCATACGTCGGCCATATTGTTTATATTTCTGTGAATTTGTGTTCTGTACCGCCAGAGAAACTTCTGGTACCGCTTTTGATCGATTTGTGTTAAAGTCACTAGATTTCTCAAGTATCGCAAACTCGTATTCATTTTGGCACGAAACGCGGCCATTTCAAATTTATGCATTTGTATATACGTACTTTATTTTGGAAAATAAACCTATTAACGTAAATAAATGTTTTTTAATTGTAATTAGTTTATTTATGAACAAACAAGATGTATGCTTAATTTATGTATTATTTAGTTTAATACAGGTTTATTTATTGTAGAAGTTTAATGCATGAAAGTGCATGAAAGTTCTGATTGATGCCGGTAGTTCTGATTTTTTTTTAGTGAGAAAAGTCATTTAAATTCGACTTTGTTAGGAATAGATCATATTATAGCTAAATATAAATGTTAACTAAATAATAATAATATAATTACATTACCTAATTAATATAATTATATTAGCTTCTTATATTTCTTCAACAATATTCAGAACTGTTAGAATTATAGTTACTATTATTCAAATATAACGCGTTATTCAACTGGAGAAAGGAAATGATATTGTAAAAAAAAGCGTGCACATGCAATTTTGTTAAAAAAATGTATATTTTATTGGAAGGATTATTTAAATATTAGCTCACTTTATGAGTTATGGTATCAATTTACCATCGCCCAATATCTTAGAATTTATCGTTGCGTTCAGATTCTTGTGCAAAGATAAATACTAACAAATACACACAAATAATATTACGTCAAAACATACTTCGTAGTACCAATTCTTTATGTCATAATATACAAAAAAGCTAATAACTACTATTTTAACTGTATTTTATATTACACGCATATTAACAGTTGTAAATAAAAAGAAAGTATCAACAGCACAGTTTTTGAATGAAAATACGTGAACCTTGTAATTACACCTAGATTCGCACACTGTTTCACTCGAATGACATCAGCTTAAGGAGTAGCCTTCGGTTTCAATTCATCGTAACACGGTCTCAGGAAGATCTGATTTTTCTTCGCTGGATTATAGTACTCATGGCCCTGAAACATTTGTAAATTAATAACGTTGCACACAGACCTTTCAACGATTATCGTATTTCAAACGACAGCGATACCTTCGACCAATCATAAGAAACAGCATAGGCGAATATCTGCCCATTGTGATTGAAACAGCAACGTGTGATGGGTTGCTCCATCGTTTCGGAGGATTTTAACTTAGTACGTGCATCTTTATCCCAAAATCCAAAAGTACCATCGCCGCCTACGGTCGCTACGGTGCCATGTACCGGGTGGAATGCTATATCGTTTACCTGATCACGAATCGGTAAATTATTGTGCATTTGTTTAACAATAAGGAGATAAAAAACGTAAAGCTCGTATCAGACTACAAATTAGAATTGAGAATAAATTGAAATTTGATGAAAACAGAGTTCACTAACTTGATATTAGACTCTTTTTAGCTTTTTTTGTACGCTCATCTTTTCTTTTTTTTTCCAAAAAACATGGAGAAAAAGAAGATAAACTGTACAATAAGTTCAGCTAAAAACAATAAATCTATACATTTTCTTTGTTCTAATTGATTAAATCCAATTTCAATCTTAATCTGATACAAGCTTAACATGACCTTAATTTAATTTCATTTTAATGGAAAGTCTAAATAAAACCACCAAAATTCTAAATCTAAACAAACCGCGTAGATATCTTGATATCCATTAGGTGTGCCATTGGTCCTATGGCATTTAAACGTAAAGTTCTCCTTTGTACTGAGATTCAGATGATGAATTGCAACGCGTCCTTCCGTGCTTCCTATTGCAAAACCGGTCGGCACTTTTTTCTTGTCCCTAAAGATCGCCACACAACGGTATTGATACTTTAGACTCAACTCGACGGGTTTAAATTCACGTGGAGTGGTCTCCAGATGATAAACTATTAAACCACGTCCAGCTGTTCCCACAACTGCCATAGGATAGTCCTGTGATATTATTAACATCAATAATGCTGCATATCAGCGTAATGTATTTTATTATATGGTTTGTGTATACTTACAACATCCGCACAATAGCATCTTTCAGGCAGATTGATGATCAATCCAGGTTTAGGACTACGCAAATCCCAAAACTGGAAATTTTACATTATGATATATATAGAAGAATTAAATAATATCAAAAAATATTTTAATAATATATAGTGACTAATATTTAATTATGAATTCCATCACTCACGCTATACTAAATTAGTGCACATTAAAGGCAGCTTTAGGCTGTTTTCTTTTTATAATCAATACATTTTGTTAATTTCATGTATAATAGCTTTTAATACATACTAATTTAGTATAATGCAATTAAGACAAATGATCGAATTCGCTATAAGAAAACTGATGGACTAATAAACAAAAAAAATTGATAACCTGTAAAATATAACAAAAATAAAAGTGAAAATTGAATATTACCTTTAGCGTTTTATCCCAGGAACCAGTCATGAGACAGGAATATGAAGATGCCTTTATCCAGTGACATGTTCTAATAGGCGCATCATGAGCTGCCACTTGTACGCTCTGATTTGTAGCCAAATCCCAGCACTTTGCTGTCTTGTCACAACCTGCCATAAATACTTTGGTTCCATCCTAACAATTATTAAATAATTTATTACATATTATAAGATAGCTTATTATTATAAGTGTGTAATATTTAACGATTATTTAGTCATCTAGGTAGTATGGAACATTTCAGCAATATTGTAGCAACTTGATATAGCTATATATATTGTGAGAATGTCCATGCTATCTGGATAATCATGTTCACCATATATAAGATCTGTTTCTTCAGTTGAACTTCTTACATAAATCATTTTTCCTCTTTTTCATTTCACATTGGGGATAAAAAAAGAGAGATAAAATATTTTGAAAAATATTACATACAAATATAATAAAAAAATCTATAATGCTTTTTCCTTTTGCAAAAGTGATATTAAATCTAAAGTTATGCGAGTATTTTACACTTAGATAACATTAAAACTTACTTTAATGACAAAGTTATCATAACAACAGATTTGTAATCTTATTTTTAACATAGGTTAATAAAACTTAGTAAAACATATGATCTTGAACAGTTGAATCTCACTTATCAAAATGAAAAGGAACATAATTTAATTGAGTCACAAATGTAAATGACTTAAGTTTTGATAAAAATGTAAAACAATCAATATACATAAGCAATCAATAACATATACTACAATATTTTACATTTTCATATTTTATACATGGCATATTTTTTGAGAATACAATCCCTGAATTATAACTGCAGGGAAATGTTGAGAATATATATACCCCGTCTACTTCAAATCTTAATAAAAATCTATTTAATCAACTTAATTGTATAATTGTCGAAGGACTTACATCACTCCAGCACACAGATAAGACCGGTGCTGCCATACTCTGCATGGATTTTGGTACAGTCTTGCCCGATTGCTCTACCTCCCAGCAACGAACATTACAGTCCCAGGAGCCAGCAACTAGAAAATTTTGTTGTATGGATGCCGGACTGAACGCCAGGCTCGAGACCGAGTCGTCTGGCGGTGAGACAACTTCGAAATCTTGCATCGGATTCGATGTATTCGATGTTCCTGTTCTCAACGAGTTGCTTTGATTGAACATTCTTACTTGGTTAGATCCCACTTGTCTCTCGAGGCGCTCGCGAATTTCACGATTTCTATTAGAAAAATATCAACGACGATAGATTAGCTCTACACGAATCATCTGAAATCATCGCATGTAAAATGTATGCGACTATTTACCTCTGATTTATGTTATGCAGGCGAGAACGGACCCTCTACATCGTCCACACCGGAAAGAATCCAATCTGAATAATTCGAATGAAAGAGGCTGGAAATATGGAGTGAACGCTCTAACTTGCTCTAGTTGGCCGATTCTATTTAAGTTAGATTGGATGAACTAGATCCCGCAAGTCGCAAACAGTCGCAAATGAATTTAACCAAACAAAAAGCTGATCGGTCTCTAACAGCTCTCCATTATTTATTCTTGATTATTGCGCGCATGCGCTGCAATATGGCAAGAAATACAAATATCAAGATAGGCTAGCCTGTTCGCCAAGCAAATAAACATAATTGGTTATTACTTAAAGATCTAACCAATCATATTCTATCGCTCGGTAAGCATGCCTAGCCGCTTTGACGTCTTGAACTCGCTCAATGGACGCGTTTAAGTTGACAAAGCGGCTAGTCCGCTTGCTGAGCAAATAAACATAATTGATTGTTACTTACAAATCCAACCAATGGTTCATGGTGGAGTTCAAACAACAAAGCGGCTAGGCATGCTTGCCAAACAAATGAGTATGATTGGTTCTTACTTATGGATCCAACCAATCATGCTTAATTGCTCAGCGAGCACGCCCATTCATATACAATCGCTCAATAAGCATGCCTATTCGTTTTGCAGTCTTGCCCAATTACCAACGAAGATTTACAGGTTCATCTGGAAGCACGATTGCTCGCTGAGCGCTCAGTGAGCTCTTGTATTTGATTTCAAAATGGCATATCCCATTAGATCTAAAAATGTAAATCAAACATGTAAAAGAGTTCATTGAACTCAGTGAGCGGTGCTTCTGGATGCACTCATTGCATGCGATATTTTGTTACAATTTCATTTATCATATCGGGTACATTCCGTTTCACGCATGATGCGTATGATGCATTATTTAGGGCCGGTTGTTCCACTTTTTGGTAAATTTTATCTGTGAGATAAATCTGGTAATCCGCGTATGTGATTGGGTAATCTTATTGCTACTTACCCAATAGGTAAAATTTACTAAAAGGTGGAACAACTGGCTCTTATCCTTGTTGTTCATCAAGTGTTAAACAAGGATAAACGATGTATCTTCTCAATGCCTAAATAATTCACAGTGAAGAGAAGATTTAGTTTTGACCGTTATAGGCTTGAACATGCTTATACTTAGTATTTAATTTCACGTCGGTCTTAATAAAATCTTATTATTGATAAATGATGTATTATGCACATCATGTGTGAAATGGAATGCACCCTCTGTACATGTAACAAAAATTTTTAAATGATAAGACGCTTGGTTACACAATAAAGTTAAGTTTTCAGAAATGTTCTATTCTGTAGCTAATTATATT
>NW_017305778.1:2832503-2837470 GCF_001594115.1 Trachymyrmex septentrionalis | reverse complement strand
ATTCATAAATATAAAGATTATATTTATTTATATTTATTTTAATAAATCTATAAAATAATTATATAATATATTAATACATATATCGCTTTTAAAATTACACAATACTATACAGGATTTTATAATGGTAAATTTGAATACGAATGATTGAATTTGCTATAAATTGCAGATTAGTTACAAGGCAGACCGTTTGCTTTGATAAATATTTAATTAATAGCTAATATTTTAATCATGATGTAATAATTAGGAACGAATTACAATTCTTACTAAAAAGAGAATTTATTTTTGCTTATTATTATTTATTAGAAAACTTGAAGTTACAAAAATAACACGAGAGAATTCCTTTTATGTAATTTATAACATATTATTAAAATAAAAAAATATAATTAAGTTATTTGCACATATTACATTAGGTTTTATAACTCTGAGCAGTGCCAGAACCATAAATACAATCCCATTCGATATAAATCTTTAAATCCAACTGAGACACACTGGGTCGCACGTTGATTAATGCCTGTTCAAAATCACTATTTGTTATGTGTCTCACTTCTTCCATTCTTATATCTTCAAGTTGACTGAAGGGAATGCTCCGGATCGGTTCCATACTTGCTTCCTTACAGAGATTAGTCATATCGGCGCCGGAATATCCTGATGATTTCTCCGCGATTTTCATGATAGCTTCCTCATTAAGATCGTGATTCACCGACATCAATAAATTATTTATTATCTGCTTCCGCGCTTCGAGTTCCGGCAGAGGAACATACAATCTTTTGACGAGACGTCTTCTTGCCGCCTCGTCCAGTTCTTGCGGTCGATTGGTTGCACCAACAATTAGAATATGATCTTCCTCAGATGTTGCCGCGCCGTCTAACTGCACCAGGAATTCCGTCTTCAGCCTTCTGGAGGACTCGTGTTCCGTCTCCGAACGCTGTGTCAACAACGAATCGATCTCGTCAATGAAGACAACAGACGGCTGGTGAACCTTGGCCACTGCAAATAACGCGCGTACCATCTTCTCGCCGTCACCGATCCACTTGGAAGTCAAAGAGCTCGCTGAAATTGAAAAAAATGTAGACTTGCTCTGCGAAGCTATGCATTTGCCGATGAGAGTCTTTCCTGTTCCAGGTGGGCCAAACAACAAAATCCCCTTTGGCGGACGACGGAGACCCGTGAAGATATCTGGTCTCAACATGGGGAACACTATTACCTCCTTGATGATTTTTTTTATATACTCGAGTCCTGCGATGTCGTCCCACGTTATCGTTTTACCTGAATCCATGATCTCATTTTTTATTAACTCGATCATATTTGGATCAATGTTCTTCAGCCTTTCATCTACTTCTTCGTTCGCTTTACCTTGCGGCGTATTGTAACTTTGCGCCGACTCTTCCTTATCGCGTTTGAAAGGACAGACAAATTGAGCATTAGCTGCCCCTCGGCCGCCCAAAGTCTTCTTTGGTACAGACTTGTTCTTCTTCATTTCTTGGATGTATAATTCATCCCTGGCACTCCTAAAGGAGTCAAAATCGATTTTTTGTGTACTGGCGTTCTCACTAATAGTCTGTGGAGGAGCAGCTGGTTTTAATTGTAGCACATGAGGATTTATAGGTCTGTATGAGCTTTTATCATTCATATTATTATTGCTTAACTTAGAAGACACTTTTTGCACAAATCTGTCCAAATTCTGATAAGAAGATTGACTATTTGTTTGTACTTTAGGAACATTCTGTTTGACGGAACTTACATGCTTATTAAAATTTCTAGGAATGTTTGTGAAATACGTAGATATATCTTGTTCACTGTGTGTATTATTAGGCTTCAATAAAAATTTTTGACTTGAAGCTGTTTGTAACTGCGAACAGATTTTTCTACTTCTTTCTATATCTTTCTTCTTTGAGTTATTCATTAGTTTTTCTATATCCCTATCACTGTAAGATCTTCCTTTACAAGATAGAATATTGAGCTTCTGACAAGTCAAAGGTTTTATAAAATTTAACGTAGCGTCCACATCTTCTAATTCTGACTTCCATTTCAATGGATCATTTTTTGTGTCCAATAGTTGAGATTTAATCTGTTTCCAGTAATTGTTTACTCCATTCTTATCCTTTATCAGGCTGTGATAATCTTTAAGACCCTTTCGAAGCAGCACAGCTGCCACATCTTCTGAATTGCTGTACAATAATAAGAAGACAAAAATGTATGATAAATTTAACATAACAGAACTATATGTGTACGAATGTATTTTACTTACGATAATTTTGTTGTCATATACTTCACAGCAAGAGACTTGCGTTCAATATCTGCGACATCGAAACAGTTTTTGTCTTTTTTTGAAAATATCAAAGAATGATAAGCAGCTAAAACATTATTTTTCTCGTCTTTCGAATTTGGTGGAATACACTGTGCATTTGCACTGACAGAATCTGTATACCTATTCATACTTGATATACATCGATTCAAAATTAAAGCTGAGGAGAGTTAAATTGAATAATTAAATTATCAAGATATAATAATATATTTAAAGGTAGCTTTCAAGAATTATCATGATTTAAACATCACCACGTCTCAAGAAGTTCATCTCTACATATGTCAATAAAACACCTGTTGCAGCATAAAATATTGCATACAGAGAGTACACTCCCGAAGGCAGTTTGACGTGCGTCAAGTGAATCGTGTCGCCACTGTAGTTGGCTATCAAATCTGTCAACTAAAGACGACTACGAATAACTTGCAAGGATTAAAAAATGCCGATATAATTTCGTTCAATTTCTGGTGTCAATTTATATATGCGAAAAAGAATCTAGTTTTTCATTTCATTTATCCGTAAATAAATGATTATCGTGATACGTTTAATATCTAACTTAAAATATAATAAGCCTGAAAGAAACATGCCCTGATTTTCGTCTATTAGCGCCTCTACAAAATATGAATATAAACTATATAATCATATACACGAATATCTGATGGTAACATGACTAATTGTAAGACTTGATATCCTTGCTTTATATTTTCTAAAATCATTCAGGTATGTATAATCTGACTGCTGAATATCGACATTTAATCAACGTCTTATCGATATCTTTTGTCTACGATGACGAACGATCCGAATTTCCAAGAAGAAATGAACTTTTTTCCCAGCGCAACGGTTCTTTATATATCTTATTGGAAAGCTAGCGGCCACCAATGAACGTTCAGATAGAATGAGCGCAGTGAGATACCGTGCTCATTGGCCAGTACGCGAGTGGTGGGGATAAAGGCTGCGGGGTAGTATAAATTAATAGCCGTACTTTCGTTTCGCGTTTTTGTATTGCAACATTTCATCGACTACGGAACGTCATGTTTCATTACTTGGTATTTCGTATAATTCTTTTATCAATACGGAATTATTTAATTCCTATTGAAAAACGAAGCAAAATTAGATTAGTTAATTAATGGAAAATAGTTTGAAAGGATCGTCGGAATTTGCCGAGGTATTTAATTATTATTGTATATTAAAATTATTTTTGCTTTAAGAACTCTTGATGCTCTCGAACGGTTTTTTAATATCTTATATATTCTAAAAAATATTTCATCTTATGTTATTATTAATATTTGTATGCTATGTGCGCGTGAAACTTGTTGGCATTTATTTCCTATTATATTTAAATATCGCTTAATGTAGATTCGACACTACAATATATATATATATATAGTATTTACACAATACATACATTGATAATTTGATCGAATGCGTATTTCGCAATACTCGTTCGGCTGAAAATCAACAGTAATGCGACGCGTCGCTTTTGTTTTGGCGCGTGAAGTTTGCCGTACGTGAGAGACGCGCGGAGCTGCTTTGCTATCTTGATCACATTTTACGCTTCATTTACAAACCGCGGCGGACACAGGACGGACGACACGACAGATCGGCAACTCCGGAACGACACTTTTCAATTGGTAAAGAAACTTATTAGCTTTATACTTTCCATTTATTGGAACATTCATCAATTGGCACAAACATCGATTTGGCTCTTGTATATTAGATTTTAATAATTCATTAAAATGCGTACCTCGTAATACTTGTAGTGTATTATGCCGACCAAAAGTATATATATCGCGCGAATAATTGGAAAAACAACGATAACATTACGAGTCGCGGGAATCTAATTATAATATTAATGTGTTTATTCTATTATAATGTAGAGTTCGCGTGTAGAGTATTTGTAGCTGAAAGGTGCATAAACGCGAAATTAAGATCACGACGTGGTGTCGCGCAGTGTCGCGTCGTCGCGTCGCGTCACCGGCGCGGCGACGTGGCGTCACTTTTAGCACTTGAAGTTAACCGCGTACGAGAAACGAAACCACTTCACCATAATGCTTCACCATATTCTTAATTTACGTTTCGTTTGCAGATCGCTGCGGGGATAAAGGACAGCTAAATTGATTACGGATCAAGTAGCGTTTTAATAGGTAAATGAAACTTGCATCTGACTTATTTATATTTATTTCGTGCAACATTTAAATATAGATTTCGGTATTGACATTGATCGGTTGAACGCGTATTGTACAAAATACTTATTCGGTTGACACATATAGTCGCTATTGGCGTGAAATTGACCGCGCGAAGATGTATGTAATATGCTGTATTCTTGTTTTAAATGTAATAATTGTGAAATATCGTGTATATCAAATGTGCCGTAATTTCGTATGCTCTGATTATTTTACCATCGCAATACAATTAAATACGCGTTCTGGTTAACATCGAGACTATTGTATAAAGTACGATAAAGCCGCGCGATTGTTATTCTAATGACTAATTGTAAAACGCTTAATTGTAACTAATAATTTACTTGTTTTCCCAAAACAAATGTTACAGCACGAAGAAATAATAATAAACGAAAGAACAAAGGATATAGAAGCCGGAGCGATAATCAAAGATGACGGTGGATCGAGAGGTAAACATTTCAGCATTTTATTATTTACTACTGCAA
>NW_017305778.1:2829492-2832403 GCF_001594115.1 Trachymyrmex septentrionalis | reverse complement strand
TTTATTCTATTATAATGTAGAGTTCGCGTGTAGAGTATTTGTAGCTGAAAGGTGCATAAACGCGAAATTAAGATCACGACGTGGTGTCGCGCAGTGTCGCGTCGTCGCGTCGCGTCACCGGCGCGGCGACGTGGCGTCACTTTTAGCACTTGAAGTTAACCGCGTACGAGAAACGAAACCACTTCACCATAATGCTTCACCATATTCTTAATTTACGTTTCGTTTGCAGATCGCTGCGGGGATAAAGGACAGCTAAATTGATTACGGATCAAGTAGCGTTTTAATAGGTAAATGAAACTTGCATCTGACTTATTTATATTTATTTCGTGCAACATTTAAATATAGATTTCGGTATTGACATTGATCGGTTGAACGCGTATTGTACAAAATACTTATTCGGTTGACACATATAGTCGCTATTGGCGTGAAATTGACCGCGCGAAGATGTATGTAATATGCTGTATTCTTGTTTTAAATGTAATAATTGTGAAATATCGTGTATATCAAATGTGCCGTAATTTCGTATGCTCTGATTATTTTACCATCGCAATACAATTAAATACGCGTTCTGGTTAACATCGAGACTATTGTATAAAGTACGATAAAGCCGCGCGATTGTTATTCTAATGACTAATTGTAAAACGCTTAATTGTAACTAATAATTTACTTGTTTTCCCAAAACAAATGTTACAGCACGAAGAAATAATAATAAACGAAAGAACAAAGGATATAGAAGCCGGAGCGATAATCAAAGATGACGGTGGATCGAGAGGTAAACATTTCAGCATTTTATTATTTACTACTGCAATGGAAATAATTATTTATATGTCTAGTGTAATAAATATTATAAATTTATGTAATATAATTGAGTACTGCATATAATATTTAATAAATTTTTATATTATATTTTAAGATCTTGAAATATTTAGCAAAATAGTTGTAATTAAATATGTACAAATATGTATAAAATATTTCAAAATATTATAGATGTTTATAATTCATATATCAAGATTCAATTTTTATTAAATTTTATATAAATTAAAACCACATATAATATTTTTGTAAATAAGTTTAATTAAAATTATTCTTTAATATATTTATTTTAGATATTATTTTTATTTTAATATATTTGTATGTATTACAGAGAAAGATTATTATTGCAGTACATTTCAATGTACATATCATGTGCAAGTGTAACCTGATAGAGATTCGATAACTTGTGAAGAGGTAAAGAAAAAAAAGTGATAATTTAAGAGAAGGAGGAGGCTTAGGAGATGCATCGCGCGCCGAGCAACTTTGCGGTAAGGATTATTGCTTACTTGCATTAAATTAATCTCTTTTTCTTGTTTATTCGGATTATTTGAATTCGATGATTTAAAAATAATAATTAGAGAAAATAATTAATCTGAAACAATAAAAAAGTTTATTTTTGTAAAGACATTTTTTAAATACAATTATTTTAATAGATAATTAATTGAAAAGTGATTTAAAAATTCTATGCGTGTATAAAAAGTATCTTTCAAATCATTAATTATTTTGAGCGTTATTTTAATTTGTACTTTGTTTGTATGTTACAGAATCATTGTAAACTACATGGCCGATAACTCCATTCTTGCGCATTGATCGGTGAGTGATAAAACACTTTATAAATGAGGTAATGAATTTGTGAAAATTATGTCAGATATACATTTATATATCGATATTGTTATAATATACTACAAGTGAATATACAAAACTTCATAGATCTATTGCCTCAAAATAAATGAGTTATGAAACATTGTGATAGATATTTAGTCTTGGATCCCTTTTTAATATTTGTGTCTTTGATATGTAAGAATGATTTTGTTGAAATATATTAAAGATTTAATGCAGAATTAGGATTGTAGTATCTTTTAGATCGTTAGTATGGTAACCAATTTTTTATAATTAATTTTTTGACTTTGAAAATATCAGTGTCATTAATTTATGTCAAAATCATTGCTACATGGGAAATTAGACTTGATGTGTCAAGATCTAGTTTGTTCTTTGTCAATAGGAACTTTTGATTTTCAGTGGAACGATCAAAATAGCAATAAAAATTATTATTACTATTTTTATGTATTTTTTTTTTCAAGATATTTTTCCTTTTACTTTTGTAATTTGTTTTTTTTTCATAGGTTACTCAGATTTTAATTTTTTACCCACATTTTGTTTTCAATGTTACCATTGTTTTGTTTTATTCATAGTTTTTTTTATGTTTCTTCTCTATAATCGATTAATTATTTTATTAATAGTTTAGGATTGCAGTTGAATTACTTACAGTTTTATAAGATATATTACCATACACACGTACATGCATACTCATTGTGAGTAATAAATAAATTTAGACACATCAGGGATATAATTTAATGTAATTATGATCTAATTATGAATTAATTTTTCTTTGTTTATGTATTTTCTTGTCATTATATTCCAAACATTCTAATAAGCTGAAAATTTGAATAATATTTTTCTTCTTTGTTATTTTTGAATCATTTTAAAATTTTACTATTTTGTTGTTTAACTTTTTTTTATGATATATACATATTTTGGATAATATATTATATTGTGTGAAAGTAATTTTTGACATCACAAATAAGAAATGCTAACATTTTTATATCCACATGTGTATGTGTATACTACTTATATATACATTTGTGTATGATAATTAATCAATTATTTATTATATGACTATTATCCGCGAAAGTTTATTTTTTTGGGATCTCATGTTATTAATTTTATATATCTTATTTAATGCGCTTTAAAAATACGAATGATATATTATTATGTTTTTTTATATTGTACGCGATCGATTTTGCGAAAAATTTCATTATTTTATATATATTCTTTTTTTATCGCTTAGAATTTTATTAATTTTATAAATTTAAATTTT
>NW_017305778.1:2816945-2828694 GCF_001594115.1 Trachymyrmex septentrionalis | reverse complement strand
TATATATATATATATATATACACAATATATACAACATTTGTTCGTGAAATTTAACATTAATGTCTTAGATGTTACAAAGTGATAAGTAAATTTAATATATTTTTGCGAAATTGCAAATTGTATATTATAGCTGGCTATAGAATTCGCGAAACATCTTATTTTATCTCGCTTTTACGAAGAAATATATTTATAAAGTATATAATTAAACATTTATTAAAGAAATTTTTAAATTATGTTTTGTATTAAATATATTAAATCATTAAAAAGTAATTAGAATGCCGCGTTATTTTAACATTTATAGATACCATTTCTATCTCGATAATGGGGTTTCGTTACTATTATCTCTTGCGTCAAGTGGACGTTAATAAATATTGTGATTAGGCAGTCGTAATGATTTTCGACATGGAAAGTTTATTTTCCGTCAGTTTCCATAAAATCTATCCGAAATGTCTAGTTCAGTATCTCAATGAATCTGAGGATTTCCGTTACAGGAAAATTTGAAATTAATTTTGGATTTTCTTGACAGTCTTCGGAAGTAATGATTTCAGCAAGAAATAACAATGACAACGATGTAAATTAATTAATTTTTTTTAAGTTGAATTTTTTAAGTTGTTTAAATAATATATGAGAGAAGAGTTCTTCTCTTTAAATATTCTTCCATTAATTATTTTTAATGTTATTTTGATTAAAAAGGTTTAGCAGATTGAAGTAGGTGATAGTAGTTGTTTATAGAAACTGAATTACTTTAAATAAATCACAAATTTTTGTCGCGACTTCTTTGAGAAAAATATTGTTACAAATGAATATATCTTTTATTTTAATCTTTAGTTTCTTTTAAGAAACTATTTTCAGGCACTGGTCATCTCTCTAATTGAGAACATTAATTAATTTTTAAATATTCCAGAACGTTTGTTATAACATAATTGTATTTTAAATATTTTTAGTTGTTTTATATAATGAAATATATACGCAGTGTATACATTATATATAAGAAATTTTTCGCTTTTATTTACTTGATAAAATTTTATCAAAAAGATTTACTTATTTGAATAAATTATGGTGATGATACAATGAACATAATTAAAAATGTGTGAGCATTTATTAAATTCGATTGGGTACCTCGATATCAGTAAGATTTTGGTAACTTTAATTATTTAAATGTTACATTTAATATATTTAGATTATTTAATTATTAAACTACATTTAATGAAATATTATAGAAGAATAGAAAACGATGTGAATCTTATTCATTAAATATTTGATTATGAAATTAATTGAAATGTTATTGTTATCGATTCGCCTCGAACAGTTGGTACCTGAGAATTTTTGTACTCACACATTTAATAAATTATAATAAAAACGTATGTATTTTATTATTTCAAAGTATAATCATTTGTAACTACTCTTTAATAGAAATTGTTCTATCCGTGTCCTTTGATAATAAAAATGTATATTTGTAATAGTGGAAAATATATTTTCTCGCGCGAATCTTGATCGCACGTAAAAAACTGAAATGAATATCAATTAAATTACCAATAAAATATTTTATTTGAAAATTGTACTTGCATTATACTTGCATTATGCAAAGATTTAGAAAAAGTGATAGTTGTTAACTCACTACCGAAATAGTTGCTATTGAGAGCAGTTCAGAAAATCCAGGATTTACCTATTTCCTCCTGTAGTGGAGTTCTTGGTGTTCATTAGATCACTTAACTTTCCTTTGCGGATTAACCTCGTGGAACTCGACAGAAGTAGAGCACAATTTGTTCTCTAACATGTAGATCGTTCTTCTTTGTGTCGGATACTATTCAATGAACCACTCGGCGGAAAGACTTGATCTAGTCGAATTGTTGGATTATTTCCTATTGAACGCGGTGATAATGCGATTTTTAAAGTAAAACGGAAATTAGAATTTATACACGATTAAATATATCAACTAATTTATTTGATTGTGTTATTAACATGAATGCGATATTGCGAAATATTTTTCGGTACGTATCGTGTGAAGTAATAATTATGCGAGACTTACGCTGCAACAGAAATAAAAATTGTGTATATTAGAATTGATTGATATTATGTCGTTTGTTATATATGTTTTTATTTGATTATTGTCTTACACTAAAGCTTTGCTATTTTTTGTGTACTATATATTTTGTTTGAATCTTGTAAAAATGTAGTTTTGATATGTATACAATTACTATGTATCAATAATTTACATTCTTTTTAATTGAAAGACATATATAATGAATTTAATAACAATCTTTTTGGTTACGGTTAGTCGTATTAATTATTATCAATAAAGCAAAATAAACTTTACAATTGCTATTTGATTACTAAAAAACGTTACGTCATATATAGTTATTTGTTCATATTCACGTATTTTACATTGCATTGTGACACAAAATTGTATTTTTATACGCATATGGGACAAACGTTTCGCGTGTTATTTTATATTCTAAAGAAATTATGTATGTATTCTCATATGTATTGTTATATTTTTAATTTTATATAATGTAATTCTTTTGTTATATATAGTGTAAAATAATTGTATACCAAATAATAACAATGTGTAAACAATAACAATGTGAAAAAATATACCATAAATGGGGTAAAACTTTGATCTAGTCGAAATATCTTTTACCTAAATTTTGAAAAACGCTTTGACGACACGCATATCTAAAATCATAACGTCTTTAAGACGTTTTTCAGACTTTATTTCTAAATTTTGACATGTGTGTTGTTTGGTTATTATTAAAATTTGTGTCAAAGTTATTCCGATTTTAAGCCTATCTCATTTTACAGTATGTTGTGTCCTGTATAAAAACGTAGGTTCAATAAGTCTTAAATCTTAAGAAATTGATCAATCTTAGTTGAGAAGAATATTCGACTATGATCGATCAATTTCTTAAGGCTTAACATTTACTACACCTATTGTGTATTGGGATTAAAGAAAAGAGATCCGCCGATTGAAATTGGCGGGGGTGGTGGAGAGCCTCTACAAGATTGGTCCGCTTTTATCGGAAATTTCTATTTTAATCCAAAGATATTACTTCATTTATAAAGGAAATTGTAAAATCTATTATAGTTTAGATAGAATGTATAATAACTGCAATGATATTTGATAGAAGAGCAGAGTAGTCTTATAAAAAGATTTAATTAAATTATATATATTGAAATTTTATTTTTTATATGTATATATTGAGATTTATTATAGATAGTCTGAATTATATTTTATTAATTTTCAGTATCATATTGTATTTTAATTAAAAAAATTATAATATGATAGAAAATAAATTATATAATAAACATTAAATTAAAAAAATATAAAAATATGATAAAAGTATTCAAAGCAGAAATGGTAGTATACTTGTAACGACATTACCAATTTTTACCGAATTTTATTTGAATATTTTAATTAAAAGTATATAATTTTAGGAAAATTTCAAATTTAATCAAGATTTCTATCATAATAAGATCATCATAATTACATTTAATCAAAATGAAATAGCTTTAAAATTAAAGCTGTTTATATGTTTTTCTATAATAAATATTTAAGCAATGGCATTATTCTTGATTTTTTTCGTTTTTTACATGCTTTTCATAAAAACTGTTAAATGGAAAATTTTTGCTGTTTTTATATTACATTTTGAACATTTTTTTTAAATTATTTTAATTTTTAATTATTATTTATGTAATGTATTATTATATTTGATTATATTTTATAGACAAAGCACGGAATAAAATATAATGATGAAACAAAATCGATCAGATGTGTTACTCACCGGAAATATCCATGACTACGTAGTTCTGTGTGCATACTTTATACACATTGAGGCGTCAGTAGATGGGTTCTATTTGTAATAGGTATGTTCTCTTTCAGATTTCTCTTTGTTAACATCTCGATTTAAAAGAGTCCTGTTATTAAACTGAAAAAATATGTATATTTTTTATAGACTTTTGAAGAGTTTAAATTTCATAGCTTATAATTTATATTATACTTTTTTTCTAAAATTTTAATTAAAGTAGGAGTTTATACAAGTAAGTTTTTTTTCGATTTATTATTCATCATGATTATCGATTCGCAAAATTTGGTAAGCTTAATAATTTAATTTTTCATTCTCAATTTGTAATTTTTTTTATATTTTTCTTACTTGTATGTTTATCAATCGCGATTTTCAACTTTTTTTTATATTGTTTCTTCGACAGACATCATCTAATTAATTTATTTTTAATTTCTCGAAAACGAATTAAAAATATAATTTCTGTTTCCAAAAAACGCATGATTCGTACTTCTAAGAAGAAATATACCTTTTTGACATTTAATATATTATATACCTTATCTTTTGGAGCTTAACGTCCATTCAATCGTTCGGAGGTAGTGATATAACACATTTATTGTGGTGGGAGTAGAGATTACATAAACGGCACGTATAATCACGCTATTACGGTCTTCCACGTCAAGCTAAGTAAAGTCATGTTGCGTTGTGTTGCGCGGAGGAATGTAGCTGTAATCTAACCCGACTTCGGATCGTACAACCCTTCCTCTAGAACCCGAAGTATCCTAATCCCTATCGAGAGATCAAAAGACAGAGCGAAATTTGATCAATAGCCAAGATGCTTGGAAAGATTGTTAGAATTTACCAATGCGCGAGGTATTAAATTCAGTTATTGATTATTGTTAAATTAGTAACATTTTTATATACAACGCTATAAATACGCGAGAAATATTTCAAGAATTGCTTTAAAAAACTATTGAAGCTCTCGAATGGTTTTGAAATATACAGATTATAAAAATATTTAGTGTTTATTAATATTTATTATAAAAATATTTATTTTTATTAATTTATACATATATATTTTGTACGTGAAACTAAAGATTGTCGTAGCAATTTTCACTCTCGATTCATGTTATAAAATCAGAGAAATTATAAGTTACAGAATTTATACATTTCACAAGTATATAGAGATACGCACATGTCCGTTTATTCTTTATTTTACGATTAAATTAGATTAATTCGATTTTATTTTGTGATTCATACTTTAATAAATTTATTTTATTAATATATGTATATGTAAAGCTTATCTGAATATTTGAAAACTATTAAAATATCCAAAGGAATTAAAAAACTAATAAAACATCGAAACACCGAAAAAGTAAAATATCCGAAAGAAAGTTTCTGCTTTTTTTCTTTCTTATATAAAAGAGTTATACAATGTTAAACATTGTATACAATTGTATTATACAATGCTATTAAAAAAAATCACATAATTATGGCTGCCTTTGCTTTGAATTATTTCTCGGTAATGTATGCATTTCGGAACTTTTTAACGCCGTCGAAACTCACATAATTTGCGCGTCTGTTATAATAATAATAATAGATACATAATGCTATTCTACTCATATAGTTATCTGTTCATAACAACTATAATTCATACAGTGTGAGCAACGCAGTTTGCATCAGAATAGTACCCGCGGCGCGTACCAGTTTCGAAACATTTAATTATTAGCTGTATAAACTTTGTAACACGTTTATGCCGTTTATGCCTGTTTCCTCGGTAAAGCCGTATTAACCACGGTAAACCTGGTTCGCACCTCTTCAATAGATTCCACTTACATATGATAGCGAAATGTCAAAAGTGATACAATCGGATAGTATCGCGAATGAAAATCAAGTTTGTTTTATGAAAATGTAATTAAATGATACGAACAAGGAGAAAAATATAAAATTACTCCAAATTAATCTTTAAATATAGTGAAACAATATGAAATAAGTTACGATCAATAACATGAAGGAGAAAATAAAATAAAATTTTTTGTTTTATAAATTATACATATCGCTTTTTGCTTTAATGTAGGAACAAATTTCTTAATGCATTCTTGTATAAACAAAAAATTATCCGAACAAAATCAAGGATTGTTTTATCAAATTGTAATTAAATGGCATTCATGTAAAAAATAGGAAAAACGTGAAGTTAAAAATGTTAAAATAAAACAAGACAAGATAATCAAGAGAAATAAAATGAGGAGAAAAGTAAAATGAATTTTTTTTTATTTTATAGATCAGACATATCGGTTTCTACACATTGCAATGAATTTCCTCTTCAATGCATTTCCGTTTATCCGTTCTTACAACGTACGAGCTGTCTCAAACAGAATTCTCTGTATGACCAGACTACAACTGTTCGCCATCTCGTTATAGATCGTGATGATGACAGGAACGAACGTCGTGGAAACTGCTATGTAGTGAGTATAGTTGTATTGTTTCATTGGAGTTACACTCGATCGCCACCGTGACCTCATTTGGGCTCGGAGATTCTAAGACTATCGTACACGTACAGTGTGTGTTTCAAACTCTACATTTATTTCTTATAAATTATCGTTAATCTAAAATAAGTCTTTCGGAAGCATCTCTTAAAACCGCGAACACTACTATTTTGACTAGCAAATTTGTTTTCGAATCGATGAAGACGTTTGAGAAGTTAAAAAATCCGAAGCTTTCAAAACATCCTACGAAAATATGATGTACGATCTAAAAGTGTCAGCACCGTATTATTATGACGAGCAAAAATATAAGAAGAAAAAGAGAGTTATTTTTTTATCCATGCTTTTTATATAATATTTAAAAATAAATTCCGCCTCTCACTTTCCGGAAGGAAAGTTCTTATTTAGGGAAATAATGATACAAATAACACTTTACGTAATCAATTATTAAAATCATTATTATTGTATTTATTTTTATTTGAGAAATAGGGAAATGGATATACGTTGTGAAATTAATTTGTTTACATAATACATTTATTTATTTTATATATATTTTAATATATTTTATTTGTTATAAAGTGTACATTTGTATTTCAAAATGTGATTTGCAAGACGAACGGTGATATTGTTATCGAATCACGTGAAACCAATAAATAGTTAAAGATTTATATAAGTCCCTCTCAATACAGGAGAAAAAGTCCACGAGTTCTCGGAAAAAATAAATGATTACAACATTTTTCACAGTTGAGTCTGTTACATTAAAGTTGAAATTTCAATCGTAATAGGAACTTACTGTAAAACCCGTGAGAATTTCGCAAACCGTGCATTCGCGTTCACAATGGTAACACGATAAGACAGACTTGACGTATCGAGCGTCAATAACGTTCTCACGACAGTAACTTCCATAACATGCTTATGCAAAAAAGAATGACATCTTCCTTGTAGACGTCACAAGTGTGCTTCTAAAGTATTGAATTTGCGAAGCGAACAGGATAGAAATTTTTTAAAAATATTAAAGATATTAAATATAACAATTTATCATTTACTTATTGAAATTTCTTTGCAAATGGAATGTCATATTTTGATTCTTGATTATTATTATTATTATTATTATGCGTTAGGAACTCGAAAGCTCATTGCCGCAAATACCAAATTCCGCATACTTGATTCTTGATTCTTGATTAAAAAAATCTTGATTCTTGATTAAAAAATCTTGATTCTTGTGTGATTAAAAAAATTAATCATTTAATTATTTTTACAATATTAGTTAAATAATTAGAAAGACGTATTAATTAGAAAAAATAATTAGAAAATATAATAATTAGAAAAAAATATTTTAATTAATTATCTCTCTCTCTTTCAAAATTTCGAGTATGTCTATGTTGACTTTTAAAACAAAATAAAAATTCTTCTTAAAAAAGAAAATTTTTTAAATTAAAAAGTAAATAAAATAAATAACAACAAATGAAGGGCGAAGTAAGAATCAGCACATTCCTTTAAAAAGACATATAATTAAAGACATAGATCAAAAATACAGAAAAGATAAAAAAGAAGAAAAGATGTATACTAAGAAATAATAACGGTGAAAGGAATTATGAATAAATATATAACATTACAAATTTCGGCTCTACCAGATTGAGCCCTCTTCAAATATTAACATAATGGAAACAGAATTAAAAAATAATTATTGTAAAAGTTCACAGATTAAGAATACACGCAGTTCGGAGTATCGATGTAGAACTCGACATTATTCGTACGATTGAACAGTCAAAAAAGTGTCATGTCTCATAGCAAAGTTCTAGTTAATAAAAAAGAAAAAAGAAAAAGATCTCTTATGAAAAAAGTAAACTTAAATAAACTTGACAACCGTAATTACGATAAGAAGTAAAAACTCACCAGCAAACATATGTTTGCAAAAGATCAAAACTAATGTATCCATATAACAAATACCAGTATAAAAGCATAAAGAAGAATAGAATGCAGATGTAAAAACGAACATTGTGTATCGACTAATGTGAACGCTCGCTGAAACGAATCATGCACTGAGAGATTTCTTAGTATATATCTTTTCTTCTTTTTTTATCTTTTCTGTACTTTCGATTTATATCTTTAATTATATGTCTTTTTATTTATTTTATATACGAAGAGTCCTTGTATTTTTGTTATTTAAAAAATAAATGATTTATTGTAATAAACAGAAAAATTAATCTTTTTATAAAAAAAAGAATCTGGAATGAATAAAAGACATTCTTTAGAAAAAGAAATACAAAAAATATAATAGTAATTAACTTTTTGAAAACCCTGAATATAATATTTTAATTATTACTTAGGCTTAATTTAGGCTTATACTAAAAATAAAGAGATAGATACAAAAGATATAAAAAAATTATTGAACCAGTTGTTTTCTAAAGTTGGCAAATAGGATTGAAGAGTAAATTAACTAGATTGATAAAAGTTAAAAGCTAAAAAAGGAAGAGAGAGTTGTGCTGAAAGAATTTTCTGATTCACGCTACTTTCTCGAAAGAAAGCTGTCGTGTCCAATACTAATTGACCTGATTGGCTCGAGCTTACTCAATTCCGTGAATGGGATTTAATGGTTGCTATACACGCCACGCAAATATGTACTTAAATTAACAATAGTGATTTCTATGATTTAGTAGCAATCAAACATCGACAATAATGATATTTAGATTTGATTTTTAATAAACGATCAAACATCGACAACAATGACATTTAAATTATACAAGTTTTACTCAATTGTTCCAAAATTAGTTTAATTTCTGCTGATTAATTTTATCCCGGGATTTCTACCTGTCAATCTATAATGTTTTGTATATGTAGATAAACAGCTTATTGGCCACTATATAGTTGCCGTTTTAATTATAAACTTCTGTAATTGGAGTAATTTCAGTAGAAACAAATGTATAAAGAAACTAATAAGAGTTTAAGATAAGGAAACATATCAAGAAATAACCTGCAAAATAAATTTTATATCAAATTTGTAATAATATATGGCAATAATTTAATAAATAAACTAAAAGAAAGGATTGACTGCTGCAGCAAATTAGATGATAAAATGGCACATCAATCTTAATTGGCTGCAGCAACAATTTTTGATTAGCCTATTTGCAATATCAGTATAGGATTTCGATAGTCTAATGCAATCAAAAATTGACTGCTGCAACCAATTAAATATGCTATGCCATATACAGCCAATCTTTTTTTTCAGTATGTAAATGGAAAAAAGCTTCTTTTTAACATCTTTCTATCTAACAATATTATTCGGATATTAAACAAAAAAATATTTATAACTTTACTGAAAGTCTTTTATTTGCTTCTGAATTTTATATCGATTTTCTAGTTTCTATGATAAAAAATAATTTTCTGTGAACTGAATCAATTTATGAACGATAAATCTATTCTGTTATATTGAGCGTGTATTGTACTTTTCTCGCGCGCGCGCGTGTGTGTGTGTGTGTGTGTGTGTGGACCTGTTGATTCGGAAATATCGAAGTGGATAAGTTACTTATTAGAGTGTGTACGAGATCTACGAGTGATCCTCTTTAAGAAATGGATGATAATTTTTATTCTCTGAATAATATGTATTGTTAAAATTGATAAATATTCATAAAAAATTGATAAAAATGTCAGAATGATTTAGATAATAAAAAAAGAAGTATTTCAGAATGTTTGGCAACTTATTTTTGTTGCAAATTAATATTTTATATAATCATGTTAAAAGTATTAAAAAAAAAATATAAGATATTAATACGAAAAAGATATCTCTAAAAGTTAAATATAAAACATTTATAAATTTAAAAAAAAACGCGGATATACGTGCTATACACATTTTTTCACTTTTCCTATTTCTCTCATCTGTGTGCAATTTAATTTTAATAGTGCATGTAATAGACTTTTTTGTGTCCTCGATATCAATTTTCATTAAGGTCTTTCATTAATCATCATTAGTAAGTTAACTAAAAAAACCATGTTTTTTGTTCAAAGGTTTAACCATTAAATTCAAAACTCCAACACGCTTTTAGGATATTTTGTATTTCTCTTTACACTCGTGATTTATTAACCTGCTTACGTTTCTCACGTTCGATTCGCTCGAGCGTTTTCACGAAAACAAGTGTTAACATAACTATTAAATGCCGAGGTCTTAATTAGAGAAGGCACGGGTGATCGATAGCATGCCGACCTTTTCAACAGTTGGCGATTGGTCGGTGGCAACATGGAAGTTATTTAGAACTTCGTAAATTAACGAGCAACGAAGTTGTTGCTGTAGTACTTCGACGCGATGCGACGTTCCAAAGTCTCGATTCCCGCGGGAAGTAATGATTGCGCAATTAAATCTTTTGGGACAGATGCGATATGCCGACTGGTTTAATTTGCTTAACGACGAGAGCTGTTAGGGCTTCGAGGCCTCTTACATTTGCACCTCATTTTGTTCCACTGTTAGGTAACGATTGGTTTACGAGTGGGCATGAATACATGGAATAGAAACGTAGTACTTGCAATTGCAGTGGATTATATACATATGTATTACACACACACACACACACACACACACACACACACGCACGCACGCACGCACGCACGCACGCACGCACGCACGCACGCACGCACGCACGCACACACGTTTTGTTCATGAACTGACTGCTATTTGTATCACCAATGTTCTCTAATTATTTTTATAAGGACATTATTTTTATTAACATATTGATTGTCGCTTAAGGATGTATCAGATGTATAATCTCTACAAAAGTGACTAAAGTTGGAAAATAAATGTTATATACGTAATAAACAGATATATTTAAAAAAATCAATATTAATATTTAATAATACTATTTCATAGTTTAAATAAGAATTGTTTTTATTTTATACTAATTACTTTTTAAGAATATGTCTACTTTTTATTAAAATATAATTTTTGATGCAAGTTAAAAATAGCTTTTTAAAATTTTTAAATATAATATAGAAAAATCTATAATTATTTTATAATTTTATTAAAATACATGTAATATGTTCTTAATATTAGAATGACAAATACAACATTTTTAATGTTTCTTACCTCTTTTATTTTGGAGTTGGCACACATAATTCTCTTTTGTAGAAAAGCATAATTGCGATAATATAATAAACATAAAATAACGATTTTTATCTTGGAATTTTAGTGAATGAATTTTCCGTGATTTTGTCGACTGAGAAAGATATGTAAGGAAAGTATATAATTAAACTTGCTTTAATTAAACAGACGGAAATAATGCGCGAAACAGCGAGCGCGGAGTGATCTCTTGAGGAAATTCCTTGCTCTTAATGCATATCCTTTACATGCGTCTCGCCTAGAGCGTCAAATGTAATAATACCTCTGTGAGATAATATTATCAGTTTCCTAGAAGATTCTTTTGGGGAAATTAATTATAAAACAACATTAGACACACTCATTATAAAGCATAATTATTTTGATATTAAAAAAAAACCATA
>NW_017305778.1:2814917-2816845 GCF_001594115.1 Trachymyrmex septentrionalis | reverse complement strand
ATATATATATATATACTATTTACGGCATCTATTTAAAAATTTATCGATTGTTTGCAAAAAAAAATTATTTAATACTACACTGTTAAATTCGTAATGTCAGATTATATCCAATTTGAGTTACTTTTGATCATTTATACTCAATATGTTGTTAATTTAACTAAAACAATGGAGTTAAACAATTTAATTAAAAATATTTATCAAATTTATTTACTCAAATTTAATTTATTAAAATACATTAACAATATGCAAATGGACGTTGTTTACGTTGAAACTAATCATAGAAATGGATTGTTTACCACATATGGAAATTATTTTGCCACACATGGAAGTTAAAATTAACAAAATGTTATTAACTCAAGGGTTTAAGTTGTTCCTTTGATATCTAACAGTGTCCATTCAATTAGACGTTTCTACAAAATAGTTTTAGGAATAATGCCATCACGATGCTTGCGTAATAACCGCCGCATAATAGGTTTTACTAACACGCTTTCCTTTGAAATGTTATTTGTGAAAACTGAACAAACAGCACAAGTACAGCCTGGCTTCTAACTATCTTGATATTCTGTTACGGTACACTTACCTTATAATTGTGCTTCTGGCAAACCTGATAATTTAGATAACTTAAAATTTAAAAGAATATTTTCTAACATATATAGATATATAATATAATAAAAAACATTTAAAACATTAATTCTTTTGAGGATGCATAAGTCATAGTTTTTTATTAAAAAAATAGTTCTCATGGTCTATGATTTTTATAATTTTTTTATTGGCAAATGGCATTATCAAGTGATAAATTCTAGTTGCATTTTGTTTTGAAACTTCAATTTTGCGTTACTATCATTTACTGCTGGCCATATTACGTTTTATTAAAACGCAACTATTGAAATTTTACTTCGTTACAATAAATAACGTATAGTGCAGAATTAATGGATAAACAGCAATTACTAGAAAGCAAAATTTTATTTGTCATGCATCGTTATATTCACGATGTACAGATTCTTAAATCTTGAACGAAGCCGTAATGATTGATTCAGTGTAGAAGCCGCGGGCTGTTTTTTTTCGCGCAAGAACAGAGTTGCCATAAAACTGAAAATCAGGAAATCCGAGAAATGTCAGAGAAATTAAAAACAGTCAGGGAAATAAAAAAATAGTCAGGAAATTTTGTAAAATTTTCTAGAAAATTAAAATTTTTAGTTTTAAAGAAACTTAAAAATATGCTTACATTATACTCGCGCAGTTTTAGAATGCTACCAATTTAACAATTAAATTAAAGTGGTATTAACAACGTTAATAATGATTTGCTATGTTAAATTATTCTCTTAATAATTGAGAATAAATTGCTCTCTTAATACTCTCTAAAATAATTGATGGTTTTTAAATTAAGATAAAAATACAAAAAAATTTCAAAATATTATTGAAAGCATCAAGGAATTTCAAGAAATTTTAGGAATGAGGAATTTATGACAACCCTGAAAAATCGATCGAAATTCTGCGTTCGCCGCATGTGGATGAGCAGAGAGCTAAAAAACACTCCGCGACCAGACCGTCTGTACGCGGATTAGTGAGCGTCCCCGATAATCGATACATCTCAGTGATAGTTCATTTTCACCGGGAACGTTCTGAAAATGAAAATTGCCCGATCACAATGAAGTTCCCGGCGGCGTGTGGTACGAACTCTGGCGAGTTTGATTTTATTTCTTTTTCCTTTCTCCTCAGCTGTCTCTCTGTCCATTCTCTCGTTCAACCGCATTTGAATTCTTTACGCACCACTCATTCTGTACCTGAGGCACGAAAAGTAATTCTTCTACCGAAGCATTCCCTCAAGATTACGTACTGTGGGATCCCGCTCGCGAGCAATCTTCTGTGTACGAATACATTACAAAATCCCTTTTCTCTGATCCCTTTTATCCACCTCGTATGCATAT
>NW_017305778.1:2807069-2814817 GCF_001594115.1 Trachymyrmex septentrionalis | reverse complement strand
CCCTCAAGATTACGTACTGTGGGATCCCGCTCGCGAGCAATCTTCTGTACGAATACATTACAAAATCCCTTTTCTCTGATCCCTTTTATCCATCTCGTATGCATACACAAATACAATACACATTCACTCGAATATTTTTTCCTTTCATGAGGATAAGTACGAAACAATCGAGTTCCCGTTTTCAAAAAACACAACACGAACTTATGTCGTAAACCGCACCTTAATCGTGAGACTTCGTGTCCGTTTATCCTGTAAAAGCTTTGTTCTAATCGAGACATAGTCTCCTTTGAGCATTACACATACATAAGGCGCTTATTGAACGCGTTGTTGGCCGAGTCCACAGAAATTGTCCGAGACGTCTTATCTGTCTCGTTGGTGGGATATATATTGAGGATCCGATAAGTATCAGCCCTTTTCCGACAGAACTCGAAATCGAGGATTTCCGAGAGGAATTTACTTCCCTCCATTCTTCGCTTTCCGTATGTCATTGTCGAGTGTTTATTCCTCAGATGTCCGGGCGATTCTTGAATTCATTTGAAAGTAGATATGTAGTTCTCTGTCGACATGTCGTTCGTTTCATTTTGTTCTTTTAGATGTCATCTGTATTTCACGTACTCTTATCACTTTTTCGCACTTGCAAATTTATAATAATCGTCAAACGTCTGCAGGCAAAGTGTCAAAATAGAATTTTCAACGATCTCGTAGAGAAGTTTTATGAATGATAAAATAGAGTTACAAGACGAGGATCTTAATAACTTAAATAGATCATGCAAATGCTTGATATATTGTATAGTCGCAGAGAATCTAAACATAAAAAGTGATCGTATTATATAATACTATATAGTAAGAATAGCTGAAGGATCTAAAAGTTTAACTCTATAAATAGAGATCTGAAAATAATTTTGTTGAACCATTAAAATAATTATGTAGAAAAATGGTTGCTACAATGTCAAGATGTGACATGTGCTCATCATGCTTGAGTGCCCAATATAATTATTTTGGTAGTCTAAGAAAATTATTTTCAAATCATTATTTAGCTAAAATTTTAGGTATTTTAAACAAAGCCGTTTTTTCCATGTTAGATACATAAATAAGTTTCCATTTTTTTTTTAAATGCATCTATTAATATAAAAGAACCGGTACAAATATTTCAATCAAAGTATTTATCTTTCAAATCTATCACTTTATGTCATTTTACAAACAGCATACGGATGCTGCAGCGAAAGAATTTATGTGATTTATCGTTCACATTCTTTATTTTTTTAAAAATCTGTCCAATCTTAATATTCTTGGTACAGTCTTTTCGATACAAATTATCTATCAATCTTATATACAACATTGTCTATAAATTATTCTGGGTATTACAAATTATTCTGGTTGCTTCAATAATGGTTTTACCGTGATAAAAATAGTGAAATAACTATGTGTACACAGTTCAATTTACGCCGAAGTTGTAACATCCATGTTATAAAACTGCCTAATCACAGTCATTCCATTCTTCAGAGGTATAGCTATGATTGATCAGCTTTATGACATCGATGTTATAACTTTGACGTAAATCGAGCCGTGTAAACATAGTAACAAACGCACTGAGAAAAATTTCTGCTTAAAAATAAACGTATTAGAACATTCTGATTACATTAATTAGAATTTTTATTATCTCAACTAAAATTATAATAGACTCAAACAGAAAATTTCGATTTACCTACTTTTTACCAGAATTCGAATTAATGTAAACGTTTTTTTCGGAGTGCCAATATACATTTTTTCAACATTTATTTTCAATTAAACTCAAAATATAGTTAATTGTCTAATTGCAAATTATTATATAATTTTCGAAATGTAGATTGGTTAACCTTATTAATAGAAAAACAATTGGACGCGGAAATATAAATACACCATTGTTAGGACTATCTAAAATTGATTATAGAAATTTATTTATATAACTGAAATAATTTAAAAAAAATTTTTTTTCAACAAAATTATTTGCGCGACTATTTTATTCGCGAAATTTAATTCTTCACTTACATAAAAATAAAAAATATTATAGATTTATTATATAAATTAGAGTATCGAGAGACTACTGATAAAATAATTATTGATATTAGAAACATCCGAAAATATGAGTTTATTAATTTTTGTTGAATTATATTTAAAAGCCTGAAAGGCTATATATAATAATAATATTAGATAATTTATCACTATCCTGGTTAACGTAAAATATATCAATTAGTATATTTTATCATACCAATAAATATTAAATTCCGAAGCATCTAAATTCCTTCTGCACTCAGAATTGCACACAATAATTGTAAGATTTATTCGTATTCCACATTAGATTAAATTTTGTTTTGTAACTGGATTTTGCCATTCGTATATATTATATATTTTCGCTATTATTTCTATTAACGCGAATTTACTAATAATTTTGTATCGTATTAATTACTTAATTAAATTATTCGTAGAATTTGTTTAATTTCGTAAAATCTTTACTGGAGATTGCGACTTTGCGACATTCAATATTGTAATAAATTATAAATGTAATATAACTTACTGATATTGCTAAATTTTTCTTGATTTAACATATTCGCTACGAACACTTCACAATTTCGTTTGCGAGGTTTGAAAGCGTCATTCAAACGCAACTTTCCACAAAACTCGATTCCTTGTTCCGGTTACGAACACGCTCCTCAGGGAAGATATCGCGACACGTTTGCCTCTGGAAATTGTCCTTCAATGTAGGATAATACGCAGCGTCCGGTGCATCGATCTCATCATATATACGAAAACGACACGGTTGCTTCTTGTCGAGGTCGGAAGTGGTCCTTATAATCCTTGTGCCGCAACATTTCTTCCTTTTTCCGTCGGAGTAAACCAGAGATCAGATACACGTCTCATTCGCTGCAATCGGTGAGATACCGTCTCTTGTCTTCTCTCCCGATCTAAATTTGGTCCTGCCGTTACTTGAATGCGCAACGAAAGGAGATCTTGTATCTTGTGGCTGTATGTCAAGAGTAAGAACATCGCACGGAATCCTGTCTGTGTCGCAATGACTTACGTCGTCATCTTCTTCGTCGTAACGCAATCTTATCGGTGAACGAAGCATCGCGCTCGTGTGCGACACGTTACATCTGAAAATGAACAAAAATTGCACTTGTCTTAATTATAATTGCGGAAAATTTCGATTTCGGTATTTTGTAACGTTTTGAATTACTAATTGAACTTTGAAATGTCAAGTAAATGAGCTGTTAGTAAATATTAATTCACTAAGAGAAAAAAATAATTGCAATTATTATAATTTAACTGTAATTTGTAATTATATTCGGTACAAATATATATTTTTTTATAGAATTATATCTATAATAATTAAATTATACAACACATAATTAAATTAAATTATTATTAACATTAAAGCAGTAACAAATAATAACCATAAAAGAATAAAACTTTTTATTATTTTTGTATACAATTATAGTCACAAATACCAATCACTTTTCTCTCAGTGTTTTGTATTTCAAAACTAGGTTATGGAAAATTGTAGCATACAGTTAAAAAATTTCTGTTTAATTCATAAATTTTTATTTAATTTATCGAATTTAACACTTTCACATATTTTAATTGATTTATTCAAATTTTTGTATTAATTTAATATAAGATGAATATGTTAGAAAGTAACACAAATATTATGTAAAAATAAACACAAAATGTGACATTAATACAATTTGCAAGCAAATTGTGGAAGCATATTTTTTCAGTAAAATTTATATTTATAATATGTTAAATTAATACGTATTTTATTCATTTTTGTAGAATTTACGTTTTAAAATACATTATTTTTGTACTTATTATAAATTATTATTTTGACACTAGAAAATGTTGAATATCAATTTAACATAAAATATTTAAATAACGTAATCACATTATTTTAAATTAACACTTAAATACGATAAAAATTTAATACAAAATTTTAACAAGAATTTAAGTGGATTGGTTTGAACACAAATACAAAGTGCTTTATTACTGTGTATTTTCTAGTAAATAAGTAAATAATCTCGATATTGATAGAACTGACGGGAGGGTAATTAATTACGCAAGTGCTTACTTGATGCTACGTTGGTAATGCACACTTCTTACGCGAACTAGCTGGGACCCTCTTCTGGATCCACATCTGCACACCGTGCTATCTTTCATACTGCTGAGGTCGTCCCTGGTGATGATGGGGCTCGTTGGTGTGCAGTACAACGTCTTTTTAAATGCCAGTCTGTACTTAGCACTCATCACGTTGTACAGAATCGGGTTCACAGTGGTGCTGAAGTAGTACAGGCAACCACCGAGTGGATATAGCCAATCATTAATGTCACTAAAGGCCGATACCTGATACACGTACAACAAGCGCTGAGCGTGAAAGGGTGCCCAGCAGATAAAAAATGTTACCACGACCGCACCTGTGGAATGAAGCCATCGGTATCTTTCATATAGCCATATCGCTGTTTTCACTTCTCGAGGATAAGGGAGAATGCATGAGGAATGCCACGTGGAAAGAATTAAAAATGATATAAATGTTTTTTTGACTTCTCATGTAACTATTGATTTACTAAAAAAACTTAATTTTCAAAAATAATTAAATAACTTTCTAATAAGATTCTAAATTAAATGTTTCCGAAAATAAGATCTTCTTTAAATATAATTAATGATTGAATAAGATATATTAAGATATTTGAGTTTAAAATTAATGGGAAAGTAAAGATACCTTTAGACGTTTTTATTTGCTGGAATCATTAATTTTTCATGAATCTAAAAGTACTTCCAGAACGTAAAAATCTGTAATATCAATTTATTGATTTTTACACCATTCCGTACATCCATAACAAATGCAGACATGGAAATGTTGTTTTATTTATTTCTTGTCTCAATTATGGAAATGTATTCACGTAATAAAAAAAATATATGTGTTCTCTGTTTTTGCTTTTTGAGGTAACGAAATATTTATGGAAATAACAGAAATGGAAAGGATGCAATGTGTTCTATCAGCGAGTATTTTCAATTGCTTTAGAATGAAAAAGGATACGAGATTTGAAACTGTACATCAAATAAGAGAATTTATGCGCGGTACTGAGAAATATATTGGAATAATGGAACACAGATATTCATGGAAATTTAAATGATATTCTCCTGTTATATCGTGCGATATGCTTTCACGTATTGCTGTAATTTATTATATCGTCACGCTTGAATAGTTTACGAGTTATACTTTGCTTTCGTGAATCAGCAAATTTGTGTCAACGCATATTGCTTTATAGATTTTACTCAGTCCTGTTATCTTCGTGGCCATGGAAATAGGAAACCTAAGCAGCTTGATGATTAATTGATGCTGCAAACGACTTCCTCTTTATCTTCTCGGAAATATACTGCACGGCAGTTTACAAGCGCAACAACACAGACATAGAGGAATGATATTCATTGTTAGGAAGCTGACCTTACACAAAAGAAAAATTATTTTCAGTAGTAATAAAAAAACTAGGAAAATAATTTATTAAGCATTTAAACCTCATTTAATTTGAATTACTGCTTAAAAATTATATCGAAAGAATATTTATTGTTAATAATAATCAAGTGCAATTTAAGTAAAATGTAATTGTACTAAATTTTACTAAAAGAATTCTATTTGTTCTATATTTTATACGCGTTAGTTTTGAAGATATACATTGAAAAAAATTTATTAAATCTTAATACGTATTTTTTCAATAATACGAACTAAACATTTACTACAAATTATTGTAAGTAAATATTTAGTTCGTATTATTGAAAAAATAAATATTTACTCAATAAAAAGAATAATAATTCTTTTAATACAAATTAATGATTTTTATACCATATAAATATATTTACATTTAGTAAATATTTATTTAGTATAATTAAAATAAATATTTATTATAATTTAGCATTTTCTTCAGTGTATTTATGTGCAGAAACTCTGAATGTTTTTTTAATATTTAAATTTATTCTTCCGACATAAGTCATATTTTCTTTCTCTCCGAACGTATTCAATAAAAAATTGAGAATATCGGAAATTTGAAAAGTCTCTATTATATGGTTGTACACTTTCATCCCTTTTTAAAGAATAACATTTTTCTTACGGAAAAATTATATTCTTAATTCTTACGGAGGAATTATACTTGAAGCGTTGTCAGTTGTTATACAACGTCGTATCTCTGGGAATAATAAAACCAAATCAAGAAACAATTTGTAGTATGCAAGCATTATTTTTCCTAGCGACGTCGGATAAATGTTTTTATTGCTATAATTATCCATAAACTTTAAGTAAATTTTAAGATTGCATCAACTGAAGAATCGAGTGGAAATGCACAGATGTTTCTTAAAAAAAGAAACAAATAAATATTATAGAATTATCGGAGAATAAAAGATATCAGGTGTCTCGTTACAAAGTTGATGTAAGAATAGGATAACTTTAGGTCGACACCGATTGCCGGACTGGAAAAGCATCCGATATTACATCAGTATGTTATAGAATTTTAACATCCGCCGCATCATGAAATGCATGCGTGAGAATGAAAACTATGCGATTACCGCATGGAATTTTGACACCTCCGTAATAAGTTTTCGAAAACGCAACATTCGCAATACAACCTCTTGCAATTTATCGGATGTGGAAAATATTGAAGCACATTGACACAGAAGCTTGGACAAGATATATGTTACGAAAAAAATATAACGACGTACCTTTCTGTCGAATTTTTTTGCCTTGCTTAAATAAAATTTCCTGATATATTTTACGCGCAGTTATGAAAATTTTATAACTTTAACATAATGTTATAAGGTAACTCTGATATGTATTTACACCGCTCTAGAATTTACGTAACAAAGTATGCTATGTGAGATATACAGCAAAAATGCAAGGGGATTTTAAAAAGTTTTTTAAATATAAAAAATAAATATTTTAATTTTGTTATAGTAGCAAACAATATAAAGTTTTTATTGGTACAGTTAATGGATGGTTTATTTAACTTATATAGTAAAAAGTACTTAGTACTTGATAAATCAAGTTTGCGATATAGTGTGGTATAATGCAAATAAAAGAATTTTAAATTGATAAGAAAAATATTAAATATCTATATTTTTTCATTTATTTAAAATTATTTTTTCTGCGTTGTTACCTATTAGTAACAACGTAGGTAAAAAAATTCTAAATATAGATGAGATCTTACTGGCATTATACATAAGTTTAAAGCGGGTTCATAAAACAAAGAATAATTACAGCAAATGCCATAAATTAATTTTTATGTTATAATTTTAAATGATGATCAACAAGGTGCCTGAAATATTTTTAGTCAAGGTTGTATATATCGAAGTTACCTCAATATCAATCAGAAACATACATGAGATTTTTTTGCAGCATTACTATAATAGTTTAGAAACAAGTTACGTCCACTTTGTGTCGAATTCAATCAATTTGATTTCGTTCTTCTTAACATAAGAGATTGATACAACGGAACGACAGTCAGGGCTGGGTATATATTTGAAATACTTTTATTTAAAACACACTATTTGCAATACAAGTATTTTGTATTTTTGATTTTAGCGGATCACATAAAAGTATTACGTATTTTGAATTTAAAAAACTAAATCGAAAGATTGAAAGCTTTTTGCATATTGCAATTCAAATAATAAGGTTGATTATCAATATTAGTATTTGAAATACAAAATAATCTTTTGTTATTAATACTGAA
>NW_017305778.1:2797764-2806969 GCF_001594115.1 Trachymyrmex septentrionalis | reverse complement strand
TATAAAATACAAAATACTTTTATATGTTCCCATGAAATACAAAATACAAAATATTTTCATGTATTCCGAACAAACATAAAATACAAAATATAATTGTTTTACTAATACTGTTTTTCAAATAAAAGTATTTCAAATACATGCCCAGCCCTGACAGTGATACGAAATTCTATTGCGAATGATTTATAAAACATATGAAATAATGCCTAGTAGTCTTAGGGGGGTGTAAAACAAATGTAATCGAAATAAAAGCCCGGGCGGGATTAGCCCGGTGCTATAAATTCGATAGGCTACGTTACGCAAATTCTATGTGTGTTCTTGTGATACGAATGTGGTATTGTGGTGTTCCGGAAAAGACGGAAATTTACTGAGCATTCGGATGATGGCTTTTCGTGATTGAGCCTGCCTCGTTTCTCCGTGAACGGAACCCTCGATGCTGCGTCCGAGACCGTTACTTTGTATTCGTAGGCCCATCCTCACGTACAGTACCGCTATAGACAACATTGGTACGAAGAAGAATATGAGACAACTGAGTTCATAAAGCGGGAATTTCGGCATGTTAGGCAGTAACATGGCACACATTGCCGACTCCTCAGAATGACGACCAGACCCTGCAAACAAATGTGAGAAACACATTTTTTTTCTATTCTTCTGTTATTATTATTTCCTACATTCTCGCTTTATAAATAAATCCTATGAAACACAGATGAAGCTTTATTAATCTTTTTATATTAATGAAAAAATTAATAATTAATTGTTACTTGATAATATTAAGTTAAAAAAGATTTATAATCTTTTCAGTGAAATTACATAGTCCATAATTTTCGAAACGGGATCAGAATTATGCCGCGTACATAAATGAAAATCTCATAGTATATATAATTGTTAGTAATTAAAACTGTTGGATTATAATGTCTTTTTTAAAGTTTATTATATAATTACGTGAATGGTAAAAATCTGTACATAGTAATCGCAGCAACCATAAATTATTATTGAACAGATTTTAATCCAATGAATTTTAGAGAATACGCCAGTTTTGTTAATAATCAGGAATATAAATTCTCTTGTAAATGGCATTTCGTTATAATCTTTCAACTATGTATTGCAAATGTTGGATTAAAAGCTTTAAATCATATCAGTACAGAAGCATATATACAACGTATTATAATATGTTCTGACTAATTAATTCGCGATTAAATAACCACTTATCTGTGCAATGCGGAGTAAAACGCGTTTAAATAGTTTAAACGGGGTTTTGAATATATAATTTGAAATAATCATTCACATGTTTTATTATCATATAGACTGTTGTAGATACAAGAGTAGGATAAAAAAATTTGTCTTTGCAAATAAATTTATAAAATACATAAATATATACATTCTTAAAATATTAAAATATATAAATTGATTTGTGAATATAAATTTAAATTTAACTTAAATATTTTTAAAACAAAATTATAAAAATTTTAAAGTTATAATACAGTATCGTATATAAGTGCCAAGCTTTTTGTTTACTTTTAATTTTTTTAAATTTGTTTTTTTAGATTTTCGTCTAATTGTAACTAACTTCTGGCAGCAGTCGGGAGTATATTAAAAAAAAAAACAGATTTCTAAGCTTTTTTTAAGTTTCTTCTTCAAATTTTTTAAAATTCCTTTTTTTTATTATTTTTTTTATTTTGAACTCAATTTATGACCAGAGAGAAACCTGAGAGAGGACTAAATAATTGTCTAAAACCTGTAACCGCAAAATGCTGCCGCGCACTATTGCCCTTTGAAGAAGTGGATGTTAATTACACAACACAATATCCACTTTTTTGCAGTGCTTCTGATAGAAATAAATCGCTGAAATCGTTGAAATCTTTATTAATTTACTAGATTTTAGTTATTTCACCGATTTTAATTATCTATTTCCATCAGGAGCACCATAAAAAGATGGATATTATTGTGTAGTTAACATCCATTTAAGTAACATCCATTTATTCAGAGGGCGGAAGTGCGCGGCAATATTTTGTGATTACAGGTTTTGAGCTACTATGTCCTCTCTCAGGTTTCTCTCTGCTTATGACATGTGCTAACCATAACTGAGAATTACTAAAATTCCCTACTGACATCTCATTGGTTAATCGATTTAGTTCCTAGATTCAGCCGACATTCAATCAAAGAATGTGTATACAATAGGTATACAGTAGGTATCCAGAAGCACCTCTCATTGAGCGCTCAGTGAGCTTTTGTACCTGTTTGGTCTATGTTTTTAGATCTAATAGAACATGCCAATCAGATGCAAGAGCTCACTGAGCGCTCAGTGAGCGGTTGTGCTTTTGGATGAGAACTCATTTCTAATGAGAACTTATTTCTAATCAATAAAAAACTCATGTGAATGAAAATACTTTTATTTATTAATAATACAATTATTGATAATTATGTGCTATAAACCAAATTTGATCAATAAGTTAAAAGTTGATAAGAATATACAATAGGTGCATCCAGAAGCACGATCGCTCACTGAGAGCTCATTATTTTTTCTCCTTTCTTCCAAATTAAAAATAATTAAAAATTATTTTTCAAATAGAATTTAAAGTCAACTTTTTTATATTCTCTCTGTTTTATTTTCTTTTAGAGTTAAATACTTATTACCTATTGTTTTTTTTATATACTTGACGTCGTGTCACACTACCATGTCGCTTAACATAAATAATAATACAAGAAAATACTAAAAATTTTTATTCATTTAATTTTAATTTTAATTAGAAAACAAACAAGAAATATTTCACAATTATTGTAGTATAATTCAAGTAATTTATTTATCGAAGCATGCGATTATGATCGTATTTTCTGTATAATCTATCAATTCTTTCTTAGCCTATCCATTCATATTTATTGATACATTTATTGGTACATTATTTCGAACGATATGATAATATGAGTAAAATGAGATCTAATAAATAAATTTATTGCGAAAGATGTTTTATATAGAATATATCAAAATAATTTACGTATCAGTTATATTAAAATATTCGACATATTAAAATATTATACAAGAGCACTTAAGATCCAGCTAGACCAATAAAAGTATTTATTTCCTATTGATTATCACACATTTCCACGTGTACAGTCCTATGAGATTTAATATTGAGATTTGAAACAATATTTTTTAAATCTTTTTTATATTAAAAATGATTTTAGCATTATAATAACAAGATATTTTGACATAAAAATTCAAGTATATCAAAAATGTAAAAGATTTATACTGATATACTGATTGTGCGGAAAGTCCATTTCAAAGACATGTTTTATCTCGGAAAAACAGAAATTTATAATGTAGGATATTCTGAAATATAACATCTCTGAAATTTTTAAAAGTAGATGAAGTTACGAGAATTCACGAAGGTATTTTGAAATTACGCATCGACTTTATTTTTACGATTACATAAAAAAAAAAAATAAGAATTGTAAATTGAAAATAGAAACTTGATCTGAATTATATCGAATTATATTGTTTAAAATAGCGCATAAATACTATCTATTATTTATAGTTACATAAAACATAAAACGTAACATTAGCATAAATGTACCCTAAGTAACAATAATCTTAACGATGTAACATTAAGCAGTCACAAGGATTATAAATTCTTATACCTAAGGCGAAATATTTCAGCACACACACAAATTAGTGAAGTTCACGATAAAAATTAAATTCTCTACAGATATATTTTTGTATATATATCGTTGCTACTATAATTAATTTTCTACTCGTTTGATGCTGTAAGAGTAACATATATGAGATATATATTTTTTAGACATTATTATAACTTATCTTCTTTTAACAGCATTTTATATATTTTTTAACAAAATGGAACTACAATATTATGAAAAAAATATAGATTTTTTTTATATTATATTTGTGTAAAAATAATATAAAAAGTTTGACGGTGACTTAGAATTTGAATTATAAATTATTTCAATAAGAAGTAGACATGTTTTCAAAAAATAATTAAGATTAAAATGAGAAAATTTTTATTTAAACTATAAAATTGTATTGTTAAACATAAATATTATTGAATTGTTTCATATAACATTCATTTTTATACGAAAAATATTCCAATTCCTGTCACTTTTTGCGGAAAAAAGCTAATATAATAATGCATTTTTAAATACAGTGATTAATTTGTACATTGTGACAAAGTCACGTGTATATTTATTTGTTTTATTAACACGGATATTATATAATCATGAAAATACGATTGCAAAATTGATTGCGTTAACACGTGTGAAGCGTTTCTCGATATTACCAGATTTATGTACTTGTTGCCCGCGGCTGAATGATAAATTTCTCGCGCGATGTGATGCAAATTTATCAATAACCGCGATTTTCGCCGATCGTCATTATGGTTCATATAACAAACGTTGATGCATGCCATGAAAGGCTTCTCTTTGTGCGATATAATTGCACGCGCTTAGTATAATCGCCGTTAAACGTGACGCTGGTTTCTCATTGAATTTCTGAACAAGCCCGTTCGATATTATCATGTCTACTGCATATAGGGTGCCTAAAGATTTCATATTTCACAAAAATTAAGATTCTTTCTCAATTTTCTTTCTCGATTCACCTATATTTTCTGGAAGGTGATGCGACCGAGCGCAAAGAATTTTTCACGCCATATTTTATATCTAATTTCTGTAAAGATCCAAATTTCGTTAATTCGCTGTTGTCTTTGGTGAAACTCACAATAAATAGATATGCACGAAAAGAACATAAAATTTTGCTGAAGTATCTAGAAATTCAGTTTAATCTCTGAAAATTTTGTTGGACTGTCAAAATAATTATGTAGAGCAACTCAATCTGCTCGCTACAGTGTCAAAACTTTTTTGAATTGCTTATCATGTTTGAGTTTTTTAATTATTTTGATGGTCCGACCACATTATTTTCTGATCTGTATCTATTCAAATTTTTAAATACTTCAGTAAAGTCGTTCTCTTTGTATATATTCATAGAGACTAATTTATACTGTAATGCACAGCTTCATGTAAAAGCAACGAGTAATAAATGGGTCAGAAGAAAACCGATACACAGTTATCTCGGTTTTTGATCGAAGATTCCGACTTTTTTAACAAATCTATCTCTAGGAGATAGAAGAAATCGATTAACCACTTAAAATTTTGATGCATTTAAAAAAAAGTATAAATGACTATGGTCAATTTTCCTTTGATTTCGAAAAGAAATCTTCGATAAGTCAGATTTGATGACATTTTTTAAGAAAAAAAAAAAACATTGCTAGAAAGTAACAATGGCAATGGTAATTAATCCTCAGTAGGATAATGGTAATTTACAAATTTAGAAATGTCAAATCTGATGATCTTTTCTTTAGAAAGAATACAAGTAATAAGTTGGATAATATAATCTTAGGCAGTAGATCGATGAATATCTGTAATAGAAAGATAATAACCATGATTCTAATTCAAAAAGTCAAGACTCAAAATTAGACTCAAAATTAGGCCTCAATTTTGTTTACTAATATCGAATTTAATTAGATGCACTAGTATGCACTGCTATTAAAATTATTGTATATTGATCTAATTTGGAGATAAAAGTGAATGCAAATATCTTAAATAATGAAATGCAATATATATTTACGAAATAGCACAACAAAATATATTAAGGATTTCTCGGTTCAATATATATATGTATACATATATATATATACATATATATATAGAATGGATATCTGAAATTTAAATATCAAAACTTCGGGAGCATATAGGGGATTGATAAACTAAGAAAAAACGTCCCGTTAGAGATATGCTCGGTTTTACTTCGTTTTAGTGAAAATCGCAAAAAAGACAAATCATAGTTGCTTCGTTCTTGCACTGCCTCTAAAGCATTATCGTCGCCAAAGTCGTACACAAAAACAATAATAAATAATAATTTCGTTTTCAGATGAAAACTTTTTTTATTTGTTTTTATCTAATGGGATTTTTTGTCCGACGGATTAAATGCAACCAGATATACAGATTTTTTGAAGACTGACTTCTTTGATTGTTTAGAATATTTTAAAAGACATCTACCTGCAACAACGGATTGAAATGTAATTTCAACTCGATGGATCTCTAGCTATTACGACAGAACTACTCGAGTTTGACAGACATTTTCCACAACGATGGATTGGACGTGGAGTAGTAGTATCTTGGCCACCCCCATCATAATAAGCTAGACACCCATCGAGTTGAAACCGCATTTCAATCCATTGCTGCAGGTAGATGTCTTCTAAAATATTCTAAATAATCAAAGAAGTCAGTGTTCAAAAAATCTATATATCTGGCTGTATTTAATCTGTCGGGCAAAAAAATTCTACTAGACAAAAACAAACAAAAAAAGTTTTCACCTGAAAACGGAATTATTATCTATTATTGATTTCGTGTACGATTTTAGCGACGATAATATTTTAGAGGCAATGCAAAAATAAAGCAACTACATTTTATCTTTTTTGTGATTTTCCCCAAAACGAAGCAAAAATAAACATATCTATACAGGATTTTTTTTCTTAGTTTATCGACCCCTACAAGTTCCCGAAGTTTCGACATTTAAATTCTAGACATCCTGTATGTGTGTGTGTGTGTGTGTGTGTGTGTGTGTGTGTGTGGGTGTACACGCAGGAATATCTGGAATTTAAATGTCAAAACTTTGAGAGCTTATAGAGGTCGATAAACTAAGAAAAAAAGTTCTGTATAGATATGTTCATTTTTTTGCTTCGTTTTGGAGAAAATTGTAAAAAAGACAAAACGTAGTTGCTTTGTTTTTGCATTGCCTCTAAAATATTATCGTCGCTAAAATCGTAAAAACAATAATAGATAATAATTTTGTTTTCAGATGAAAACTTTTTTTATTTGTTTTTTTCTAGTGGGATTTTTTTTATACATACATTTATATTTATAAACATATATTTTTACATTGATTTATGTACGACTTTAATGGCATCAGTATGGATTGTTGTCTCCAATCGAATTCACTGTAATTGAAACTCATTTAAAAAGATAGATACGTGCAATGGAAGAGAATTTTAATGGCATTCTTTAATTTTGAGCTTGAAAAGCTCGTATTATAAAATGATTTTTTATTGGTTTTTAAATTCAACTCTTTACAATTTATATTGAGTAGAACTTGCAATATGCATATGGTGTTGCGATCAAAAGGCCAAAGATAATTGTCGCGCTGATTCTGCGGTGAAACGATTTATATGATATATTCGGTTCATATGGTATATAACTCTGTGCGACCACAGAGGTGGTTCACGTCACCACATGTTGCAGTTTGGACAGCTATAATAGGATAGCTGATATATAATTCAATACCTACTTACACGGATCAAAATCTCGGCAGTACGTAATGAGTATTTGGAGATTGAAACAAATGCTCACAAATTCTCTGTAAAGAGAACACTCTTGTCTTTTCCTTCTATTGTTATTTACTTACTATTTTCTTTTTTTATGTAAATAATTGATTTATCGCAAAATTTTTATAATCTATAGTTAATTTTTAATTAATCTTTCTTTTTTTGATCAAAGGAAATTATTGAACTCTATCTAAGTCTTTCTCACTACCTTACACAATATCGGTTTTAATTATTTTGTTTTTCAATTTAGCTCCGTGATTCAATAATTATTTGCAATAATAAAGAATCTCATAGCAGCGCAGAGGTGGTTTGGATATTGATTATTAAAATTAAGAGATAACTCGATGTCATTTTAATATATTGTTTTATTATTATTTAAACGAATGACATATTTAATTTCTACTTATTTAATTCTTCCAGAATTTATAGGTTATTTCTTGTAATTTTTCTTCGCGCTCTCATTTTTTACGCGTTCAAACATGCTTATATTAAAAACGTTTTCTATCGAAAAAGTCACTCTTAGTTAATTATTTACTTCACCATATCTATGATCATTGAAATTGGAGAAGCAATGAAAAATGTGCACGAATAATTGGACAAGCATTTACTTCAAACGAGTTTACTCGTCGATAGTGTACTCACGGTAAGCAAATAGACCAGCCATAATTATACGTAGATTGCAAACTCGCTACATACTCGCTTCATGCATCTATTCTTCTTGTATTCTTTCTCAAATGATCTATCTTTAAAAGATTAATAAAAACAATAGATTTTTTTAAAGAAAGAGCCTGAGATAAAAATAGAATTCGAGATGAATTGGAAAAAATTGAAAAACAAAGATCGAATAGAATGAAAGAATTGTAGGGAAATAGGAAGAAAAAGAAAAGGAAGATTGAAAATGAAAGTGAATGAAGCAAGTTCAAAGGATTGAAAAAGGTGGATTAAAGTTGGATAAATGGTAAATTATGAAATTAGAACGCAGGTATTTAGGAAGATGAAAAGAAAAATCAACAAGGAAACTCAAGTGAGAAGAATGTATCAAGTAAATATACAGATGAAGAAAGGAAAACAAAGAAAGATGAGATGAAGATGAAAGAAGACTTAACGAAGTAATTGTTTCCTGAATAAAAAAAAATTAAAGAGAAAGGATCAAAGAAGAAGAATTACAGGAAAATTGCGAAAAGAGACTCGAAGTTGGAGGGGAGCACGGGACAATTAACGAAAGAAGATCAAAACAGACAATTAAAGCAGAATTGCTATATTATTCTGTCTATCTAACCTCTCCATTTTACCTTTAATACACACAATGATTTTCTGTTTCTTTATTACTACACATAATGGGTCGTTTGTGTTTGAATTAACTTTTAATATATAAAAATTATTAGGTGAGTTATATATGCTTAACTTGTTATATATACTTAACTTGTTATATATACTTAACTTATTGTATTATATATACTTCAATTTCATTTTTAGAAAGTATTTGTACAGTTATAAATTTAAAAAAATAGGACAAGAGATTGTATTAACTAGACTATTATTTAACCAAGTGCTCTTACTATTTTAAAGAAATATGCAATTATAAGGATTAATATATCCATGAAAGTTTTTGGTTTATAATCCTCTTTCAGAGACTGGCATTTGTGAGTACAAATTAATTTGACAATTCCGAAGTGCACGAGCCATCTAACTTGGTCATGTAACCAGATCATTTTTGGTCTATTTTAGACGATCTTTAATTTCTCAGAATTCAGAACAGAAGGTTTTATTTATTATTTTATAGATTTTTTAAATGCTTTTTATATATTTTGTGTTTATAA
>NW_017305778.1:2776375-2797664 GCF_001594115.1 Trachymyrmex septentrionalis | reverse complement strand
ATATTATATATATATAAATTGAAACTATTATAATTTCTCTTTTTGTAATTCTCTTTTATATTTCGCGCATATATGAAATCATAAAGAGAAACAGAAACTATTACAAATTCTTTCAGATCTATAATTTTCTTTTATATACCTCGTGCTCTCGGAAGTACTTATATTAATTCTTGTGAAAAATCTTAAAATTTTTATTTACGGTACTTATATTGCTGGTAGAAGCACTCGACTAAATAATAGATGAGTTATTAACACAAGAAGTACTCACTTGGCGGATACTCGATGTAATTGACAGTGGTATAAGCAGCAAAGGGTAGAGCGAAGATGAGAGCCAATAGCCAAGCACCTAAGATGAATCGTACAGGTCGTTTCAGCCCGCTCATGGCATACAAGTGCAAGGGGTGGCATATAGCTAGGTACCTCTCCAATGAGAATACCACTATTGTTAACACCGACACGTAAGATGACCTTAAACAACGTACCAACTAATTTTATAGTTACGTCATTATGCTAATTCTTTTAAATTTTTATTTTTAACCCTCGACTATATAGTAACCGATTATTTGGATCCGAAATTTTTGAACGATTATGCGATTTGTACGATTAGTACTATTTTAAATTAATAGATAAGAAATCAATAATTAATAAATAAGAAAACTTTGAACCTTCCTCTATCGCCGTAAAGCAAAGGTCTACTTGCGTTCTATATTTTAAATAGCTAGATATTTTATAACTTAGATGTAGTTTCTTTGTAATATATTCTATAATAAGTATATGTATGTCTCTACTTTCATTTTTGTATCTAAATTTTCAAATATTTTACAATTTTCTTGTAATTAAAGTATTGTTTTTAAATTATAAAGCTAATAATTAAAAAATGTGAAACTGCTGAGCTCTAAAATACAAATCGTAAAATATTTTTAAATTTTATTGATTTATATTTACATATAGAATTTCTTCTAATAAAAATATATCTGTAGAGGAAATGTGTAACGATGTTTGAAAAGGAAGATTATTTCAAAATAAGTTTATATTTGTAATTGCTACAAGATCTCATTAGTTTCTGTGCTCCTCCTTCATGCATTTCTTGAAGTTGTATATAGGAGATCTCATACGTAACTTAAATGTAAAATAATCAAACGCTTTGAATAACTATTAATGTTTTTGAAACTTCATATAGTAATTTAGTCTATCTATAGTTATATATTTTAGCACATGCATTCCTCTTGCATCAGTTATATATTTCTAAGCTCAATTGTCTGCAATTTATTTTGGAATACAATTTATTCTGTAACTAAGAAAATTAATATGTGCACTTACTGTTTAAATTTATTATTTAGTCTTTTTTATTATTCTTAATTGCATATAATGAAAATATGAACTATCAATTGCGTTGTGTATTTAGAAACTATAATTTAGATTATACATAGATAAATAGAAAATTATTATTTATTTTTGATTAAATTTGCCTTAATCTGTTTTTTAATTTTATTTTTATTTGATAGCTTTTTATCTATTTGTCCAAACTTACATTTCTGAAACGTACGCTCGTATTTTGCATAAACCAACTCCAAGTGTCCATGGATATTGCTGCCAAAATACGCTTAACTCATTAGGCAATCCTGAAAGCAAAAAAATATTTTATCTTATATAAATCGATTAATATATCATGTGTATAAGTTCATAAAGATTGGAAAGAACCAAGCTAGAAATAATTAATCGATCAACGTCGAATTGATGATGATTTATCCTCGATCGACGTCGAATCGATGTTGATTCAATGTCGATTGACGTTTATTCGATGTCGATCGACCAATCATTCCTGGCTGAGAGAAGACTGGCATTGGAAAGAGCGATTGTGTGGTGTATAATTTGTTTGTTATTCCTATGTCACTATTTTGAGAGACGCAGTTTAAAAACTTTATTTTTACACGGAAATAAAACTACAAAAGGTCTACAAAATAATTGCTTGCGTAACATTGCACTTCTCTCTGGGATCATTAATTATCTTCATTAATATACAAAGGACATGAAATGTCCACAATTTTCAAATAGAAAAGTGCCATGTAGATACATAAAAGTAAAGCTTCAAAGTAATATTAGATTCTTTGTTAAAAACTAGCACAGATATAATTGTAAATGAATCATAACGAACACGCGTAAGTGAAAAGACATAAAAACAGGACAAATCAGAGATTCAATTGTCATGATTATAATTTATGCAGAAAGCTCCAATCACTAATTATAAAATAGAGCACAATTCGCGTTATAATTTTCGCTTCAGTGAATTTAATTAATAAATTTTCTGTTAAAATTTGTTTTCTGTTAAAATTGTTCTCATGATATGAAAGACACTAAATAGAGAACCCTAGGTATACAATTTAAAGTTGAGTAAATTTTTTTAGTAGGTATATGAATAATGTTTAGTTGCAATAAAAAGTAATTAAAATGGTATCCTACATAAAGGATAAAAACCTTGAATTACAATTTTTCTTGTAATAACCGAACGAGATTCCGATATTAATTGTGTTTACAAGCGATGCATCAAGTGATATTACCTGTCACCGCAAATATTTCATGATTCGCTAAGCGTTATTTGTGTCCGAGGACACTGCGCATATTTCTTAAATTCTTTTACGCTTAACCATAGAGCATATCTATGTAATTCACGCTTTTATGTTGGGTCGTTGCATACGAGATGTTGGATTTAAAATGAAAAAACAAATTTTCTCTCGCATTTGTTCGTTATATACAACATGTTATATTAGAATATCATAATTCTCTTACATTTTGCAAAAAATGCTTCAATGTTTGCAATTTTTCCAGTCACAGTAAATAAAATGACACATATTATTTTCACAATATTATTTTCTTGTTGAGTATGATGTCATAAAATTAGTTTAAAATATAAATATTGTAATTATGAAGATCATTACTTTATGAAAGACATAAATCTTTTGAAGTTGTCATTCTTATATTTCTGTGTTTTTATGTTTAATTTGATTAATCGATAGAATTTTTGTAACAATATGAAAAACTGATTCTATTTTATTTGTAAAAAAACTTTAACGTAAAATTATTAAAGAATAAATATCGTGTAATATATTTCATATTTTATATGTGTGTATACACGCACGCACGCACGCACGTACGCACGCATGCACGCACGCACGCACACGCACACGCACGCATGCACACGCACACGCACACAAGGCTAAAATATGAAATATATGTTGTAAAATCTCAATTTTTGTGATCTCAAGATCTGAATATTTTTTTGCACAAGAATTTATTTACATAAAAATATAATAAAGTTATAATGAAAAAGATGAAAAACCTCTAGTAGATCGTAATTCTATTTATTCTTTAAAAGACATAAGTAAATTTCAAATAGCAAGTAGTATTATTGACTAAAAAGAAACATTATCATGTAGATACAATAGATATTTGTAATAATTGCCGAAATAGACAAATTATGTCTAATATTGTACTTTAGGTCACTTTATATTCTGTTTCCTTGAAGATCACAGATAATTTTTGATATAAAACCGATATTTCTATATAACGATCTGATATGACAAATTAATGCGCAGGTAATACTTATATATGACAAAATAAAAGCGATAATCGGACAAAACAAGCGATATCGCTTGTTTAAAAATTGGCCTTTATGGAAAAGAATAAATTTTATGTTGATCACATTGTAGGTTATAAGAGAAAACTGACAATTTCTGTGAACTGACAGTATCATAAAGTATTATTTAATATGCATCATCAGACACTGTTTGCTCCATTCTTACTCGTTTTTCGCGTTGACGTTGATGTTTTCGATTTATGGATCTCAAAGATATATTAAGTTCATGAATCATACAACGAACAGTGACGTTTCAACGATTTATCTCAATGCCTTGTATCGGATGTCGTTAAAACGTAACTATAATATCATGAAATAACGATATGATTCAATGATGAAACTTTAACTTTTCGCAGTCAGCATTAATGCCATGCCAATAAAACTTTGGTCAAATCCCAATGTATTAGTTACTTTCCATTTACAACAATTCTCAGTTAATTCTCACTTATGACATCATAATTCAGTTGAATGCGCGGTCTTTTTATATTCTGACAAGTGAGATTCAACTAAATTTTTATCTACAATCTGCACAAGAGCGAGACTGTATGCTTTACTGAATCTCGTAAACATATTTTAAAAGTGAGGTTATAAATCTGTGTCATGTAATAACTTTTTACCAAAATAAACAAGTAGTGACGTTATTAATTTGTATGAGTATGAAATATACTCAGCTCACTTCAAACTCAGTTTCACTTGTGTGTAAATGGAAAGCAACTATTGTATTCGACGCTAACAGTATCTATACATATTAATAAATATTAAGAGTTATCAAAAATATTACGAAACACTTCTATTTTTTAATAAATATATTTTTTAATGTACTTATATTCTATAAAGCAAATTGTATAAATTACAATGTTTAAAGATTCTAAATTATTATTAGAAAGTTCTAATTTTAAAACTTTAAAAACTTTTAATTCAGCAATTTGTGCTAAAACTATTCCTTCTCAATTAATTCCAAATCTTCAAACTATCTCGAGTCTTCTGCAAATATTTATTTGCGCATTGCTTATTTTTAATTATTTTGGTATATTTTTATATTTTGGAATGCTCATTTTTTTTTTATATTAACATACTCTAGATAAAAATTCATCCATATAATTAAAATGTTTTTACACTTTTTTATGTCTATTTTAATTTTTATTATTTTATTATAAAAAATAAATATTAATATTAAATTTTATTAAACGTTATTTTAAGCTATCAAAATTTTAATAACAAAAACTGTAACTAAACTCAGAAAGCATTTGGATGAAAATTCATCCACAGTAGTATTTTAGGATTAAAGATTCGCAATATACACTCAGGGATCTTATTAAATTTACGTTGTCGAAAAATAAAGAAATAGCACACAAATAAGGAAAAAACGTAATAAACGTAATAAAGCTTGATGCATATTGTTTATGTAAATTTACTTTTACGAAAGTGTTGCTTTTATTTAATAACTTGGGATACTTGTGCGCGTAATCGAATACCGATATAAGATCGCTGCAAATTGCAATTAATCGAAGACTCGGTGGAATTGTTGTTAACTGCATTGTGCAGAGTTGTCCATTTTATCCGACTTCAGAGATCACAAAATCCATTAACTAGCGGTTAATATCGAGTACGTGACAAATCCTCAAATCACGCGATAGAACGTGTTCCCGCATAGACGTTGGCTTTCACTAGGCTCAATGAAGGGCCCTTATTAGCTCATCATTAACGAGAATATCAGGAGATTCGTATTTGAGAAGTTTAAAGTTTACAATTGAAAGCTCAAGGCTCATATAAGTAACATAACTTTTCACATAAACCTTTCACATAAACTTTTCACATATCTCCACGTCGAATCTCATAAAAATTCCTGACCTATGAGTTCCTTTTTACTGAAAATTATTTTTATTGAAAAGTTTAAAAGCAATATTTTTCCATGAAAAATATTGAGAAAGGAATGATAACAAAAACTATAGACTCGTTTATCGTGTTTGTGCGTTTCCGTGTATTCAAGATAAATATCGTACATTTTCACTGTTTAATTAAATTTCCAATTAATTTCTTTAATTCTAAGTATTCTCGTATTACGTAAGATATAATATAATGTTGTAGTAATCGGAGAGATCTGTCGTGCGAAATCATCGTTCTGTGAAAAAGTGAAGTTTTTTTTCTCACTGGAGAATACTTTATTAGATACGAAGTTCTCGTATTTTCTTAGCAATCTGATATGTGGTCGATCAAGGAGAACGTTGAAATGTAATATATTGTATAAGGCGTAGTATACATAGATTCGACGGAAATTCTTTTAACCATAGATATTGAAATGCAACACAATTATTTGAACTGATTCTTAAGTTATGAGCAACTAAAAATAAAGTGACTTTTATGAACTAAACTTCAATAAATCAACCGGAGATTCTTATATTATTATTCCTACGAGGGAAGTATACGCGAGTTACTTAATATATTCCGTACCTCTTGCCAAAAATCACGTTACAGAAAACAGAGTTATCCGTTAGATTATATAAATATTCAGAACACATATGTTCATACAGGAAACTTCCTACGTTTATATGAGAAATGAAACTTTTCTAAGATATCATTTTTCATTCGCCGTTTTTCTTCGATGCGTCACGACTTTCGCGACACTTTCTTGAAGTTTAAAGACTTTAGTCAAAAGACTATAAAAACATACTAATACATAAATTGATCGGATTCTTAAACTCCGCAATAGTGAACTTATCTAAAGATATCACTCTAATTTTGCAATCGCCGGAGAGTCATTAAAAAAGTTTTGCTATTTTATTTGTAGTTTGTGCAAAGAATTATTTGATCATTAAGTATAAAATATCCGTTTTTCGTATTATTATTAATACGAAATATCTATACGTTTTTAAAAAAAAATTTGACAGTTATTCGATAGAGCAAAATTTCTGCTTTAAGAATCTGTTTTTTTAAATTGTTATTTTTTTAACGGAGTTATAAATATAATTAAAGTTAAATGCTTTCTTTATTTAATCCGCGATAACTCAGTAACATAAATCTTAGAAACAATTTAAAAGATGGTTTTGTAGGGAAAGTTTTAAGCTTTTACGTTAAAAAGACGAAAATATTTACAAATTTTTTTTAAGCACGTGACAAGCGCACAAAGTAATAAAAAATTTTTCATTTTATTTAACTCATAATTTTCTACATATAAAAATTATTAAACCCACAGAAACTCAAAAACGTAACGGTCTTTTGAAAATATAGATTTTAAAATTCTTTTCTTAAATTTAGATTTTACGTTTATTTTTAACAAAGTTACCGCTGCTATTAATAATAATATGGAAACTGAACATTTCATACTTAGGACCAATCTTACTTTGGTTGCATCAACATTACTTTGACTTTAAGCAAGACTTACAACTTCCTCTGTCTCATTTTAAAACGAGTTTTAAGCCTTGCTTAAAGTCAAAGTAACATTATACAATCAGGTGTAATAATCTATAACATGAAACGTATTTTTGTACAAACGTACTTTTGTATTTCACAAAAATTTTAATTGCCTTACGTGTATGAATTTACTAAAGAAAGAGAAATGGCATAAGTCAGTCCAAAATAATACATAGTTATTATACAACTGCGATGAATATTAAATTAATTTTCTGCTCGATTTTACTTAATTTGTAAAAGTGATTTTAAGGAGAAATATATAACACTTTTATAAATTCCTTATTATATTTCTCCTTAAAATCTCTTTGTTATATTATTATATTTCTCTTTAAAATTTCTCTTTTTTTAGTAAATTTATACACGTAACAAGGCAATTGAAATTTATGTTGAATACAAGTTTGCACAAGAATATATTTCAGAATAGAACGATAGCAGATTAGAATTATAAAATGGGAAAATTATAAAGTATTCTTTAGTATTCAATATAAATTTCAACTGCCTTGTTATATATGTATGAGTCTTTTTTAAGAGAGAAATACGATTTTAAAGAAAAGTGTATGGAATTTTTATGAATTTCATATATTTCTCTTTAAAATTTTTTTTTTTATAATCATACATAATAGAAATTTTAAGAGAAAAGAGATTTTAAGAAAAATATATAAAATTTATAAAAATTCTATGTATATTATATGTCTCTTCTTAAAAACTTTTTTTTAGAAAAGATTTATATACACGTAATAAGAAACAGTTGAAATTTATATTGAATATTGCGCAAGAATATCTGTTATAATTCTTATGATTTGCTAACGTTTTGACAAAAGCCATTATAAATAATATATAGTTGCAAAGAATGTTAAATTAATTTTCTGTCCAATTTTCACTCGGGACATCTATATATGCGCGAAAATGTTCACGACATTAATTAATGCTTGCATTAATCTCATAGTTGAGAAATTTATGACGTACAAAGATACATATATAAGTGGCATATAAAATAAGGGCGAACAAACGCGAACATATAGATTGCATTAAGAGCGAATAGTATAATATTTGGAACTTCGGACACAACTGCTATCATGACAGAATGTACGGCAATCGAAGAAGGATGGAGAAAAAACGAGAAGGACAGGATAGAATCAAGCTCAATATCGACTACGTAACCTTAATTGCAAAGTGCTCAATTATTTGTATTTCTTATTTACAAGTTTTTATCGTATTTTAACGATGATCCTGACGTTACGGCTAATTACGAAGCAAAACGTATCAACGTTGATTGCACGTTAGAAAAAGAATCGTTTTTCTATCTTAAGAATCGGAAAGTTGCGGAAGTCGACAATAATATTATTCATTGCATTGGAATATTCATTAAGTAACGAGTCTGCATGTTCGTTTATCTTCACCTTTGTTAATTGATTTTCTAAACCTGACAAATAGAATCTCCACTCGTGTTAATCTCTGAAGGATATTGCAAAAAAATCTAGAATTTATAAAGTGAAATCTCTCTCTCTCTCTCTCTCTCTCTATCTCTCTCTCTGGAAGACAATATTTTACTGCGTACCTATCCCTCAAAAATTGGATTTGCGAGAATAGGAAATAAAATCGATCAAACAATATTTTTCGTGTATAGGTATCTATATAACACAAAATAATAGTTCTGCAATATCCGAGTGCATTGCTCGTTAATCACTTTTGTAAAACTGACAAATACAAGATCCGTCAGAAATGCTATATCTAAGTTTATGAAGTATTATAAAAGTATTGAATTATATGGTAAAGAGTAACAATATCAATAATGTATTAAATCAGAAATGATAGGAAATAATTTAAAGCTATTATGTATTTCTATATTGTATTCATTTTGTATTAAGTATAATTGTTCCATAATATCAGAGGATGCTTTTAAAATCAACATATCACCTTTATAAAATTAATGGATGTTCCATTTTTCATTCCAACAATTAATACAATGGCACAACATAAGCGTTAAAAAGTTCAAAAGAAAAATAAAAATAGAAAAAAAAATATTTCTTTTCGCGTATTAAAATGAGAATATTCTCATTTACATTTATTTTAGAGATCAGTAATAATTGTCGGGATGAAAACAATATTTTCTTTAATGAATATTTACTTTAGAATATTAATAATGGATTATGATTATTTATTCATCGAGAGGCGACAATGTGTAAATCAATATCCGGGCTATCAATCATTGGCAGATACTGTTCGTAATCCTGACAGATGAACTGTTTAAGATAGCACTCAGAGAAATATCAGAGGAAACTCTATTCCAAAGATTGCGGGGGCATAATTTATTTACTACGTGAAGGAAAAGTTGACGATTGATGTCGATGCCTGAGATTGTCTGTAAAAGTTTCGTATACGCTTTCTCTTTAATATACGTGAGGGAAATGTTTCTACTGTAAAAAATTTCTCCGGAGAGACCAATAATAAAGAAATACGATTATCGTTGATTCTCTAATAGCTAGCGTTCGATGGTCACCCTCGATAAATTCCTGCAGTTCGTCACGTTTATTGTCGGAATGCAAGTATAATAATAGATAGCCCATTCGCTCCAGGGAAACGTGATATTAAATCCGAAAAATATAAACAGCACTGGATAGAGAATTTGACAAAAATGAGAAGAACGTTATGAAGCCCAATATATCACTTTTAAATTTTTAAAAATATCTTAGAATTTTTTAAAACGTGGATCATGTTTGATTTAAATTAGCGTCGTCTATTAATCCTTTATTACTCGCGTGGGGAGTCTAGCACGGCCCACGTGAGTTTATAAGGTGTCTCCATTTATAAGGTGTCCTAACCTTATAAATTCGCTAAATGTTATTTATATACATTATTATATTTAGCGCAAATTGCTTTACAATGAAAAAACGTTTTTTTTTTGCATTTATCTTTATTTAAAGAACGATTTTATTTAAAAGATCTATAAAGTATTATAAATTTTTATTTAATTCTAAATCATGAAAAAGTACAATAAAAATTCAAATGTAGTATTGGAGTGTCAGAGGTACTCTAATTACACAGTTAATTATATTATGTAAAAAAATTGTGCAAGTGTAATGTTGATGCAAAAGTGTCGAAGATAAAAAACGATGCGTTAAATTTTTATGTTGATTTGCGACACCACAAATAATCGAAAATATCGAAATTAATCCTTGGTACGTAATTCTCAATCGTATAATTAATACGTAATGAATAGGACGCGGTGCTGTGTATACCTTCATTATCGCATACATGGTGAGATTCATTATGATGATTATCGCCCGCGCGAAGAGACAATGCAATAGTTAGGTTACAGTAACTTTGTTTCAGAGAGAGCAGCGCCTATTCTTCAGTCGCTCAAGGTGCGGCGGTTTTGACTGCGACAATATCAATAGCTGATTAAATGAATCGTCGCGAGCTAAAACTCATTACGTGTATAATAATCACGATCAAAGCGACGATAAACAAAAGTGGATTCTCAATGGGTCGCGGTGAAGTGACGTTTACAGGGTAAACCATTGTTGTCGTTAAAAATTTAACGTAAATATACGCGTTTTTTTTCTGCCACATTATCAATCATTATCGTGAAAGCCCAGTATAAACGATTACCTACAACTTAATGCGATTACTACTAATAGGATGAACAGAATAATTATTGCACCCTGGGGGTGAAGCCCTTATGACTAACTAATTAGAAATGCCAACGAAATATGCTTAATAAAATATAAAGCCGAATTACAAACACCACGCAAACTCTTGGAACGTGAACGAAATGACAGGTATGGAGCAGTTGATAGGAAAAGTCGGATAGGAAAACTTTAGAGCTGAGACTGGCACGTAATGCGTATCGGATCGAAATACCAAACGAGTCACACTTCCGCAGATATTATTCTAGCTGCGTGTATGATGTCAAGTAGAACGACACGAGATAAATCAGACGCCGCGCAAAGTGATCTTCTGACGAATCGAGTGTATTGAATAATGTAAACTTATGCTGCGAGCACAAAAAATTTTCAAGCAGAAAGAAATTTCTGTAATAAATCTGAGAAAATGTACTAATTCAACGAATTACATTTTGAAGAATTGAAAACAACTTTCCGAGTAAGCAACTTATACTAATTTATGTATTCTAAGTAACTTATACTAAGTTATGCAGAAAATTTTGTGCTGTAAATAATTAAAATTTTATATTCTATATACTTCAATAATCCAAATAGATAACTTGCATTATTTTGTTGATTTTAAACAGAAAAGAAATTTTAAATTTTCTATAATTTATATAAATAGCTTATATTAATTAACTTATTAACTTAGTAACTTGATAATTTATCGCGATAAGGAAATTAAATCAAGGAATATAAAAGTATATTACAAAAATAATGTGTAAAAAATATTTTAATAACTCAATAAATATTTGCTACATCTAAAGTAACATTCACTCTTTATTAGTAAAATTAATATTATACAATTTTCAAATATATTAAAGCTTTACACATTGCAAAATAAATTAAAATTTTAATCATACAATTGTAATTCTTACATAAAACATGACTGAAACTTCAAATAATTTAATTTGCATGTTGAAAATGTAATGGTACTAAGAAATGAATTTTTATTGTAATATAATTTCATAAAAATTTATTAAAGGCGTTTAAAATTTTTAAACATCTTCGAGATCCAGTAATAATTTATTAAGTAATTTAATATATTATGTAATAAATTTCTCATTTTTATTTATCTTTCTATATATTATAAATTAAGTAATAAAATATTTTGAATAATATATGCGCGTATTATTATTGTAGAAATTATAAAAGAATAAAAAAATGAACAGATCTTAAGAACTGTATTTTTCAATTCAAATTGACTTTTTAAATTATTATTATCTTTATTATTGATTATTAAGGGGTCTCTATTATTTATCAGTTTAGGACATAGAAATTTGTAATTAAAGGCAAAAAATAATTTTGACAATAACTGTCGACTTACCGAGAATCAAGAGAAGCAAATCGGATATCGCCAAATTGAATAGATAGTAATTAGTGGCGGTTTGCATGACGGGATTTCGCCTGATGACAATGCAAGTGATCACGTTGCCGAATACGCCGGTGACAAAGATCGCGACGTAGACGAAAGTGATCGGCAACACGAGCTTCAGTGATAAATGCTTCGGTCCCCAGATTGATCTTACATATTCGGACTCGGTTAGGTTCATCAGTTCCGTAATGTTGTCGATCCTTAGAAGATATCGGCCCGAAAATTCCATACTTTGCGCGTTTCATTAGCCCGGTCGATCGCTTTTCCCCATTAGTAGTATCACTGATCAGATTGTTCGTTCACTGTACGCCGATTCAATCTCGGATGAGGAGGATTCTATCTCGTTTCTTCTTCTTTTGACAATCATGATTCTGCACTATATTAAATTCTCATCGAACAACGCACAGAAACTTAACGATTGTTCTCTCGGTTTTCAACACATTATATCGAACATCGCGAATTGCTATTAATCGACTCATTGTTTCTCAAAAATAATAGTCCTTATTGATCAATTTTGATCGCTCGGTTTCGTGGATGTTTTCGAGAAAGAGCCTGGTTATTTTTTTTTTTTTCGGGGATAAATAGCCGCGATACGCGCGAGAAACATATAACGGGGTGGAAAAGTGCTCCATTCGACTGACTGCGAACAAGTGACGACCGCGGAGCGCTCCGGTCTTCGCTATCGGACCACGCGCCCATCCACCACGCATCCAACCCTTAACTTCAACCCCCTCGAGAGAGCACGCTGCGCCACCCGTCCAATAGAATCCCGCTGATCGTCGCGTGCAAAATATTCCAGATATTCGACGCATATTGTTCTAAACGACATCCCTATGAGAAATAACTCATCGAATTGATGTCGAATCGACATCGATACGATGATTTCGACGGCAATTCGGTATCGATTCGACGTCTAATTGACGTTATTTTTCTCTGAGATGGCGATGGGATTACTCTGAAGCAATTCTAGTTAAATGATATTGAATAATTGATTTTAATCGAACGGTCGATCAGATCCGAAGGATTTTATACGATGTTATTGACAATACAATTAAGAAATTCTCCTACGTAAGACAATGAGATGAGAACAAATAATAAAATTGTTGTATATTAAAAGTTTATTCACCAAAAAGAGATAAATTTAAAAATCTAATTGTAAGTGTTAACGATTCATTAAATGAGGTAATATTTTTTACAATAAAATTATTTACAGAGCTTGAGATGCTTAGTATCAGAATATCCTTCTATGACGCCAATAAATATCAATATTATTAAATTACTTATCAATTTAATTTGCAATACTACTACACTAAGAAAAATGTTTTGTTTTATGAACCAAAATTTTATTGTAATAATAAAAATTTTTTGAAATATATCGAATACAAATTTTTAGTTAAAATATACCTAATAAAACTGTAATTTTACATAAATTAAATTTTTAGTTATAAATTAAGTTTAGTTGTGTGATATAAACAAATAGTTTTGATATTTACGAAGCAGAGAAATTATTTTACAACTGAATTTATTGTTATATTCAATAAACAAAATATTTAATTGCTATTAAACAGTTCTTTAACTAAACAGTTTTGCTAAAAGCACTACATTTTTTCCTAATATATTCTAGTTCTGTTAGGATTGTTGATTGTTTCAGGATTGAAAACTTAAATTTGGCATGCAGTTTGCGGGATTAGATAGATATATAAATTTACATTGAATGATTTAAGCATTAAAAAAATCCAGCTTGACCGTTTAAGGTTTTTATTCCATTTAATTTTTGTATATTCACATTAGAATTTTAAAAAATACTTGTTTAAAAATTTTATAATTGTTTAAAAATTGTTCATTAAATGTGTCATAAATAGACCGATTTATATTAATCCTCATAAAACAAACTTTCCTGGCAATCTTATGTGAAATTGCATTGAGCTTTATTTCTATCTTCTTATCGCGCAATCTTTATTTGAGCAAAAACGATTTGAGACTGTTAAACGAGATTTAAAAAAATGAAATATCCGTCTTTTTAGGATGGAGTTTTCTTTCGTGTATTTTAGAATGAAATTTATTTCTTTAGATTTAATGTATCAATCTCTGCGCTTCCTAAAAACATTAAAAATAGTTCGATTATGTTATTTTTGCCTTAACATCTGCAATTCTCATTTTATTTATTACCAAAATTCAAACTTTTTCTTTCAGTAAGTTTTAACTTTTGGCAACTGATACATCGTAATCAATTATTTTGTTTGTCATCTAGAAAAGAGAAAATATAATCGTTGCGATAATACTTTTTTACACATAAAGTTATGAAAAAGTAAAAAGCTTTTTTATAAGATATAATGTTATATACCATATAGGTATTCTTTTAATTGGCAGCGATTGTATGATAAATGTATCCAATGAAACAGAATTGGTTCTGTTTTTCTGTGAATGTTTCTCATTTTATGCAACAAACTTCTGCTTTCGGTGTTGCTTCGCTTTATTTACAGAATTGTTTAAATCGCTCCGCTGCACGTATCATTCATTTGTCATATTATTCATTTCACAGTCTTGTTTTCTTGTTATTACCGTTATTTTAGCACGAGAAAATAACATACATCGTAAACATACTACATGTATATATTATTATTATTATTATTATTAATTTACTTTATCTATGTATGAAGATTATATATTCATAATTTTATTGAATATAGTTTAAATGTAATTTATCGAGTATTATGCACGCCTATGATCACTATATATGTTACGTGATATTTATTACCAAAATCACTTCGCAGATGACCGTTTTAATTCTCATACGAGCAACTGCGTATCTTGTGCATATTGCGGATCGTTAATGAGCGTGTAGATGTATAAATATGAAGTACAGAACTGTTTACAACACTAAGGTCCTCTTTCACCAACTCTAATTAACGCTAACATCAATAGTTAATCCAATTGCTGTTGCCAATGTGAGAACTAAACAGTTTGTTTCAGAAGAGGAAGAGAGAGAAGTTCTAATATATTGAACTGTTATAGGTACTTTTACGAATTAAGCTTTGTTTTCCATTTCTAGAATTAAAAAGAAATGTGGAGTAAGCTGAACCTCGATTAAAAAGTTAACCGTCAATTGTAAAATCGAGTTTTAATCGTCGATTAATTTAACCAACGATTGGCGAAAGAGACTAATGCCCAATTTCTCCAATGTATGTCGGTTCATCTTATTCTTTATTTTTTCTAATTCTAAGAATTAGAAAAGGATAAACGATTAGTTAAACCAAAATTAAAGTTTTAATATTATATCACTTACATTAGTAGAACTGAGCCTAAAACTATTTTCAGACTTGACTTACCTCAGATATGCCATCTTAGATGTGTTTGCAACGAGAAACTCCCATTCGTGATACATCAGACGCACGCGTTAATTATGGAAATGTGTTGAATATGTATCGTAACCCGCAATCATTTTCCGATATATGATATTTTCTGAATACATTTCATAGAAAGTTGTAGCTGTATTTGTAACATACAGAAATGTAAAAATAGTAACTAAAATTGAGAGTTATGCATTTTTTTATTAATTATAATCGGAAATTGTTAACGCTTTAGGTTGACAATTAAAAATATTACTTTTGACGCTAATTTTACGTATCGTTATTAAAATGTTGTTTACCGCGTTGAAAGAAACTGTACCTCGGTTTTTAAAATTTATTTATTTTTATTTTTTAATTTATTCTTATCTTATTATTTTTTAATTATAAGTTTATGTATAACGACAAATAATGTATACTGCACTATTCTCGATGCCGCTTTACATAAAACTCCTATTTAAAAGTCCTAAAATGAATGAAACTTTATTTTGTAAAATGATATTATTTTTTGTATCTAAATAAATATTTTGAGAAAAACATTTTATGTATTTCGCACGAGTTATTTCTCATGTACGTAATGACTAACTCTCGTAGTAGTAACTAAAAATGTCAAATAGAATTTAAAAAAACAGATATTCTAAAACTCGAAGAGAGAAGGATTCATATGTGCTTTATATAGTTTTATTATATAACGTTTGAAGCAATTGTTAGAGGAATGTAATACAATCATTTTTTCTTTTCTAAAATGATCTCTTATGTGCTGAGTAAAATACAGCGCAATTTTAACTTTATGTTTTGTAATGATACTCACATAAATGGATATTTTTCACAATAATGAATATATATATATTATTTGCGGGACTCGTAGATTATGCATTCTAAGATTAAATAAGTTTACAAAACTCGGCGAAGCTACATTGAATCTCGATCAAAATGAATTTCCGAATGACACATCGTGAATTCGCGAAACGTAGCCGGACGTGGAGAGAAGTTATGCAGAAATATTAATTTATGTGCCAATATTTACGACGGCTGAACGCGCCGCGAATATTCAACTCAATAAATTTACTCAGACAAATCTCCGTTCTCCGCTCGTGCGTATTGTATATCATTAATTACGTAAGGATACTTTGATTAACTCAAAGAATAAAACGTTTTCAAAATCAAATTATCAATGGCATCTTTATTATATAGAGATCTTTATATAGAGATGGGATTTATTTTTTAATTGTCATTCTTTGCAACCTATTTTTAAGAAATTTTATTCACACGAATTATATTCGCTTAGACGTCTATTTAGAAGGATAAAAGCAATGAAACCGAAATGGTTTAAATTTTCCACATAACAGACGCAAAAAGTGTTCCACTCCTCTCAATTATTGCTCTTTTATCGCTATTAATAAATGAGACGCTCGCCGCATGGCTCGTATTAATGAAGACTTATTTTGAGAGAAAGATTTTTATCATCTTTCAGTAATTTTATTTTCTATTTATTGGGATATATAATAAGAAAATAATCTATGTATCTTTGTGAGTTTTAATATAAAGCTGTGCTATAAATTTAAAACTGTACCACATTCTTGTTTTTGCATATTATAATATTGTTACGATGACAGCTTTTATATAAAGATTTTTGCGTGTTTATGACATTGAGATTTAAGCTGGTTGAAATTACGTTGGTTTCAACAATTGCTGTCGCGTCGAGAAGTGATCTCATTGAGGTCGACACGGGGATTTCAGTGAGTTTCAACTGCTGGCATAAAATTATCGTCCGCGCATCGATCAAAGTAGCTGGTCGCGACAGATCGTCGTGATTTTGTTTGTCGGACAATACGCTTGTAGCAGCTTTTATCCTTTGAAAAAGCCTGAGTGAAGTCTCTCGTCGGTTTAAATGGCATTCCGCACCCTCAGAGAAACCCTGTACGACACGCACGACCGATTTTTCCATTCCGTCTTTTCATCGCTCAGTGCATTCGAACGAATCTCTTCTTCAACTGTATGTCCGCAAACATTACACACTTCAAGAACTTCCATAAAACTATCGATAAACCATGAATATCATTCTCCATCCGCTACATATTACTGCAAGTTATAATTCTTTTAAGCAAAATTATAAAATCATAAAACCTAAATCGTAAAATTATGAATTTCAGACAAAATGCCTAAAATCGATAATTTTAGAGTTTATAAGTAACAAAGAAGAAACAGGAAAAATTAATATTGCGTCAATTAAGAGAGTTAATTAATATTGTTATATCTTATTCTTCAATCTTTTAACAACTTTAACTCTTAGATAATCTTAATTTTTATTGTTAAAATAGAGTAGACATATATATATATACATATATATATTGTACAAAGATTTGAAATGTTCTTTTTTCTTATAACATACACAATTTTAAAGATAAGCTTAGTAAAAATTAAATAAAAGATACTAGTTCAATAATGGTTCACCTTTAATCGAGTCATATATATAATACTAGAAGACTTTATAAATTTCGTCGCACGTGTTTGGAATCTCTGCTATAATATTTAAATACTTTATGCCAAGAAGTCGTTTCTATTGATTAATAATAATAATCCCTTGAACGTTGATGTCCTAATTTTTTTGACATCAGCCAAAAAATGTTAAACTTTATTTAGGAGCTTTTAGTCTGAAAGCATACGAAGATCGACGTTGACGGTGTACCTATTCATATTGCGATCGTTACGTAAAATACCGAAGTAAAGAGATAACTAGCGATGCTAACGTTAGTTTTCCATTACTACTGCCGAACTATTTGTCAACTATGAAATGAATCACGTTCTTCCGGTGATGTCTTCCGACGCCTTCCAAGAGACAGCACATTTCTCTGTCGCACATTCCGCGTGTCTGCAATGCCATCGCTTCCTCCGGTAAATACACTTGATGGTAATGGCAAATATTATACGTACATCTCTCGGGAGGCAATTTTGTTGCTTGTTTGGCATATGAGTCCAGCAGCAGAAATATCGTGCCGAGTAAGTAAAAATAAAACGCAAACTGCAAAAGATCAATAACATTTTATTGCTATATTGCATTTTATTGCTATATCATACTTTGACTGGTGAAACAAATAAATCAGATCGTCGATTTTCAGACAAGATAGAAGGGTAAAAAGAGGTAACAGACACGCAGCATGTGAATATGATATCGTAAAAATATAACGGAAATATTGAACTCTATAAAAACTGCTAAACCAGTGAAAAATAGTGTTTTAATACATAGTTCGCTTTACACTATTTGTATTTAGCAACTTCGCTTTCTTTCTTTTCAATGCTTGATATATTTGTTTTGCTTTAAATGCAAATATTTTTGAAGATTTTAAGTAATGTGTAAATCTACAGATATCGCTTCCAAAACGACCGAAATAATATTTTTAATTGTCATAAATGTTTTATGAGATTTCTCATATTTAATAGTGATTGCACATGTTAATTATACACCAGTTCGGTTTAAAATTGTTTTTAAATTTTGAAGATCAAAGATTAAAAATAATTTTGGCGCTCAGTTATATGAATATGGATATGTATATAAATCACACCAAAATATTATTTAAGATCCATCTCAATCAAGGCTTTTTCATTACTTATTATATATTCATATTACGATCTCGTAATACGTCGTTCGTAAATGTTTAATGTCAAAAAGGTATAATTTTTATTTATTATTAATAATTGCTTTTCACGCAGGTTAATATTAAGTTTAAAAGAAATGAGTATAATTTAATGTACAAATATTATCCTGCTATGAAAATTAAATCGTCATATAAAAAGAAAGGCAGAAATGTGCAAACTTTTTAAAAAGTCATTTACGAAGAATCGTCTAAGAGAGAGAGCGGATTTATGCTGCGCATTTATTCAATTTTTTATTTATGTGAATAACGCACTTGCAGTGCAGCATTTTCTTGTGCAGTGATAAACTCTAAGAACTATCGCGTACAAAATAACGTAGCTTTATATGGATAGCATAAGACCGTCTGGACCAATAAGTATATGTTACGTAAATCAATATAGCAACTTTATGCTGGATGCTCATTGGTCCACACGATCTTATGCATATGCAGCTATACTATTTTATGTGCGATAGCTCTTACGATCAATAAAATTTAATGTAATATGCAATAGAATATCATATACATGATGTGCTTTTAATAATAGATTCTTGAAATTATTTTGAGATAAAAATCCTAATATCAAAATATTAAGACTATAGTAATTTTTAAATGAGAATGATTTAAAGTTAATTACTAAAACTAAATTTGCTCGCTTAAGCATGGCACATTACACAGAAATAAAGGTGTTTAATAGAATAGAACAGCGCTGGAATTTACTTACAATTTTCAGCTAGATTTCGTGATTCACGCCCACTATCTCCCTCTTTTATTGCTTGAGCAATGAGTCGTAACTAATTTTGTAAGAAGCGCGGTAAACAATCTCAAGAACGTATATATTGCAAATGTAATGATACTGACTATTCCTTCAATTTGAATAGGTTCAAAAAATTTCATTAAAATTTTTTCTTTGATATTTCGCAATTATAATTACATTGTACTTATGGTTTACTATGGGCGCGGGTTTCCATTTAACGTTTGCAACGCTCGCGAGCATCATTTCATCCTTATCATTTTCAAATATTAAACAAGGATAAAATGGTGCTCGCGAGCGTTGCGAACGTTAAGTGGAACCTACGCACCCTATATACGCGCCCTATAAAATTATGTAGCAGAGACGCGTGCAGGGCGCGCACTTAAAAAGTCTGTATATTATAGACATCGATCAAGTTCAGTCGCTCCAGCACTCCCCTTAATTTTATAATAAAAATTTTGTAATCTATAAAGCTAGTTTGAAAATTTTGATTGCACTAATTTGTGGTAATTGCCGTCGCTCCAGCATCCCTTAACTTTAAACTCTTTAAAAACTACTACTAATTAAATAAATAAAACTAATAAATAAATAAAACCTTAATATTTTGAAGGATTTTTATCTCGAAATGATTCCAGTTCAAGGAGAACAAAAAAATCAATAATGTTAATAATGTCATATTGATAGATTATTGATCGAATTTATATCATTTTTTGTCATGATTCAGTTAATATGATGCTATTTTGATTTTCTCGTTCTCTTGACTGGGGGATTATTTCAAGATAACAATCCTAATTCCAAAATATTGAAGTTATTGCTAATTTTTAAATGAGAAAGGTTTAAAGTTAATTAATTATTGAGATGCTGAAACAATGGCAATTACCATAAATTATAGTGTGACCAAAATTGTCGAACTTTATGAATTGCAAAATTTTGTTTTGAAGGTATTTATTATTAATAGTTATCATGGTAAATCTGGGATGTATAATATCATATATGTTGTATAACAAAATTGATGTCCGCCAATGTTCCAATATTGCTCTTCGATTAAGTTCAACGCGCTATGGAATTTCAATTTCGAGTCTATAATTTAGTGGTGCGCCTGCATGCAAAATTCTATTTTTCAATGCGAGATTATCTTACCGATAGACGAGACGTATCTCATCGATCTATATTTTATTTTATACAGGTTGACGTACCATTAACTATTATCAGCGATAACTTGTCACAATTGGATCCATAATTTCCTTAATGGTTGCATTATGTGGTGTAATATATATTCACGCATGTCACACACAGGATGAATGCGGGCAAAAACGGGAATCGTTAAGTGTACTGGAATATAATGCGAGCGATTATAGTACCTCTTTGTCAGGCGTTTTCCGCCATTCTTTCTTCTTTTTCCATACAATTAATGCTTACCGCAATAATGATAATGAAAGTGTCGAGTTAACGTTTCTTCATTTTTGTCCTT
>NW_017305778.1:2759133-2776275 GCF_001594115.1 Trachymyrmex septentrionalis | reverse complement strand
CTTCTTTTTCCATACAATTAATGCTTACCGCAATAATGATAATGAAAGCGTCGAGTTAACGTTTCTTCATTTTTGTCCTTCACATTCATGCCATGCACATAGAGGTTTTTGCACAAAATAGGATAGCGAGACTATAGAACATTTCGCGCCTGTAAGGAAAAGGCGGGATCGATCAAATAGGTCAGTCTTATTTCGCAATAAATCATCGAGGCTTTACCCATCGTAAATATCTTGGTCCCGTTAATTGCGTGATTAGCATCGGCAGTACGCATTTTATGATCGTCTCAAGGAATTGCGCTATAAGAAGAATCAGTTCTTTCAGGCAGAAGAGAATCAAATTTATCATTTCACCGCACCGGCCGAGATTATTCGCGCAACATTTTGGCACGCGCAATCGAAAAACTGTGGTTTAGAAGACATTTATCACGAATGTTGGAAACATAGGTTACATTTTTGCACGAGAAAAATTTATCGCGTTGTATAAACATTGTAATAATCTGAAATCTGTCACGCGTACTACGAAACAAAAAAACAACTGCTACGAAAATTATGAAAAAAACGTTTTTAAATATCTGTTCGAGGATAAAAATTTTAATAGAATACAACGCGTATATAGATTTTTTAAAAATTTTATTTAAATTTATTTAATTTTGTTTTAATATGTGCAATTTTATGTTTATGATTTATATTGAATTATTCTTATTATTACTAATATATTTTTGAGAAATTATGTTTTGTTTAGCTAATTCCATAATTATATTTGCGATTATAATGCGATTATGGTAATTTATGATAAAGTTAAAATAAATTTACTTCAAGAACACACCATCCTACTATAATCGGTTTTTTTGCAAATATATAAAGAACTTTATAGAATTTGTCAAAAGACAATTGTCACAAATTTGATAAATAAACTTAGAATTCAAAATAGTTCTTTAAAAAATGTTTTTAATTTTTTTTTAGTTTCTCTCTCTCTCTCTCTCTCTCTCTATTTGTTAATTATAAGAAAGAAGTTAATAATGGTTTTATACGAGATATAAAATGCAGAAATAATTAACAAAAAATATCTTCTTAAAATAAGAGAAAGATTAATTTTTTCACTAAAGAAATCACGGATTTCTTTAGAATACGTTTAAAACTTATTTCTTTGAATATCCGCGAATTTATTGCTTGTATTTTCGGGACGGAGAAATACGTAGATGAAAGATTTTCTCAAATTAATCTTTTAAATAAGATTTTCTCGAAATATCTGAAATATTTGAGGGAATTGCCGTTTTCAACACTACATCAAATTTATGTGACAATCCTATTTGGGAAACAATCCAATCATCCGATAATCGTATAGAATAAATTAACTTTGAGGTTTCTATCAAAATATGCAAATACGTAAATGTTGTATTAACAGCGCTTGTTATGCTCTTTATTATTTCCGAGGCACTTTTAAATTTTCATAGTAAAACCTTCAAATTTCTTAATCCATGTAAAATAGTTCATAACAAGTTAATTTAAGTTTGCATTTAGTCGAATTTGCGTAATATGCTAAGTTCAGTGAAAGTTCCAAACGTACAAACATACGAAGCTTGTTTGTAACTATTCCAGTCGAACTTCCAGCCAACACGATTCAGAATAAATCTTTATTGATCAACGTTTACGAAATGTTAGCGTGTTCTCCGGTGGTAGTATCTAATAGCACTTTTGCAATTTTGCCAATTTGGTAAAGCTTTCTTTGTGAATTTATAGACACTTATTTGTATTTGAATGTTAGCTGTAGTGAATGGAAGCATCGCGGAAAAGATAAGTCTTCATTTTGGCTTGCTGGTGTGAATCCTGCAGTTGAATCATTTCACAATGGCAATTGTAATGTAAACAATTTTATACATAATTTGACATTTTTATTATCATACTGTTTAATAACTCAATGAAAATTAAATCTTGTAGCCGCGCATTCGAGAAATTTGCTTGGAATAAAAAACGTAAATTTTCTGCGAATTTTTTCTTTTAGCACAGCATTTTTAGAAGCGAATTTTAAGATATGTTTATAACAATTTTTTTAGTCTTTATTTTAATTTTCTTAAAGAAATATACGCAAGAAATTTTTAATTAAACTTTTACAAAATTAAAATACTTATAACTTTTTCCAGCTCCTAGAAAAGGACACATGGAAGTTGTTTTATTACATTTCGTGAAAAAACACCGAAGATACATTAGAATACGAAGATGTTATAAAATATTTACTATAATAAATATTTAGTATGAGAAAAGTAATGTAAGATCACAACGCGTGCTTCGCCCTTTGTTGAGAAATTCTTTTCTCAGATTTGATACATCTTCTTTCAAACTTTCGTAATTTAATATGAAAATATTTCGTATTCTTATACAGTATACTGTATAACTTATTAATTTATTTTATCTTATATTAAAACATAAATAACCGCACCGTTTAAATTGTTTTAACTTTCATGATGTAAGAAAATTCTTGGCACGCTAATGCTAAAAACTTACTTAGCGTAGATACTTTAGCGTTTCTTCACGAAATTTAATAAGACAACTCTAGCGTATATGTGTGCGTGCGTGCGTGCCTGCGTGTGTGCGCGCGCGTGTGCGTGTCTTTTCCAACAGCTATGGAAACACTGACAAAAGTGATGTTATAAGAGTTTTAATGTTGCAAAAATTTAATTTAAGATTTCTTGTCTATATTTAAAATTAAAATTAACTGCATATTTGAAATTAAAGAATTGTTGAATATTTAAAATTGATAGTTTAAAAAGATTCTACATCCCATAAAGTTTTTGATAAAGTATATAATATAGGCAATTTAATATTGGTCAAAATTATATTGCCACGTGTATACCTTATTTATAATTAATAATATAAAGAAAGTGAAGGGTATGTAAGAATCAATTTTAAAAATTTAACTTGAAAAACAAAACGTTTAATACATTACTGTTCATAAATTAAATATAAGCTATAAATTCAGTAATATTATATGTTTTGACTTCTTGATTGAGTTATCTTCATATAGATATTCAAATAGATGCAGTAACAATATTTAGATGAATACAAAATAACGCAGAGAAGAAACGTGAAGTGTATGAGTTAGATAAGGCTCGATGAATAATATGTAAAGAGACAGAAATTGCTCGCAAGCGGTTGGAAGACCGATTGTTGGAAATTTCCGGATATTCCAAATGACCATACGGTGCGAAGAATAATTGTATGGCCATTTCTAACATCCGGAAATTTCCAACAACCGTTTACGAGTAATTTCTGTCTCTCTACATATTATTCATCGGACCTTATCTAACTCATATATTTTATGTTTTTTTTCTGCGTTATTGTTGATTCATCTAAGTATTATTACTTTTTTTATTTGAATAAAAACGGTTCAATCAAGAAGCTGAAATGTAATATTACTGAATTTATAACTTATATTTAATTTATGAACTGTAATGTATTAAACTTTTTGTTCTTCATATGTTGTTTTTAAAATTGAATTTTTCATGCTCTTCACTTTCTTATATTATTATATAATATTAAGAGTTCTTTAATTTTATTAATTTATTTATAATTAACGCGTTAGTGGTTTGTTACTTGAAACAGAACCAGACTTCTCTACGGTTTATACATCAATAATTAATGGTTTAAAATATAGCCGATGATTGTAGTAAACGGAGATTCATTAAAGGTGTATTGAAGGTTTGGCTAAGTGCAGAAAATCGATCGATTTAACTCTTCCGACTTCAAAGTAGAAATTAATCTATTCAGTATAGATAACAACTCAGTGCGCGGTAACAAAAATAAACGTACATTTTTTAATGATAGGCTAAAATATACTAACGTGAGTGCAAAAAGTATATAGAGAAAATATTAAAAAAAAAAAAACTTTATTTTTAAAAAGTACATATTATCCAGCGAGAAATGAGTCATCGAATTGATGTTGAATTGATATCGATATGATGATTTCAACACCAGTACGATGTCGATTCGATGTTTAATTGATGATCTTGCTGGGTAATTAACAATTTATTTATAAAGAATAAAATAGACTACTGTAGATTTCTTAAAATTATATATACCAAAAAAATGTGTATTGATTATAAAAAATATATCATCTGAAAAATAAGCGAAAATTAAAAATTCTATTGTTTAGATGCTCAAAAAGTATTCATATGTCGAGAAATTTAGCTTCTAAAATTAGGAATATATGCGAAGCTCGTTTGTTTATGTTAGAACAGAATATATTTATTGTATAAAATTGTTAATTAATGTTTATTTTTTACAAATAAGCCCCTTTTTGTAAAAAAAATTCCTTGTACGGATACTTTTTGCTCTCACTGTATATACTTTATAAGTGTGACGTTTACATATTTTTCTTAGCATCGAATCTAATTTTAATCTTAAAAGAACTTTTAACCTATTTTATGCATTATCGAATTATTTTATGACCTATTTTATGATCTATTTTATGTATTATCGAATTATTTAAAACTTATTTTGTTTATTCAGTATAGATATTAAGTAGATTTTTTTTTCTAAAGCCGTATCATCGACTAAATCATAATGTTTATAAGCTGAGGACAACAAAAAAATTCGAAATTGAAATCTTAAGATAAATTTTTTGTCGCTCTCGACTCCATTTCACAGACACGTATTAATGCATATACTTTAGTCCTGGAAAAGGATTTTCAAATCAGTAGAAGAGAAAAAAAGTAATTGTTATATAAAAACTACAATATATACAGACGGCTTTAGGATCTCCTTAAACAAACGAAATAAGTTCTAAATAAAGTTAATTCTAACGAACCTACTTAAATTAAATTCAATGAAAAATATTAAGCGAAAATATCAAGTAAATTGGAATTTAATTCAGCGAACGATCTTTTTAAGAATTTTTGCATGAATTACTTTTGAGACGGAAATTGTCTTTTGACGTAAATGTATAAAATAAATGTACAGATTATACCGGTTTCTCAGTTTCTTAAGTTGCTTTATTTAGCAAAAAGTCATCGTTTATGTCTTCTCGTCTGCACGACTTTAAAGCTACAGACGTGTAAATAATTATACGATATTCTCTTGGTTCTTATTGGTATCGAGAAGCAAAGAAGAGTGTATATTACGCATATAATACGCATCTCATTTAAATTGAAACAAATGCGTGGGCTATGTTACTTGAATACAGTGCAGGAAAATTATTGTCAATACTCGAGTACATTTATCTGCTATGTAAAACTTGAACAATTTATAGGTAAAACAAAATATTGTAAATTGAAAAACATATATAAAAGTTATATATATATATATATATAAGGAAATATTATTTTATATCGAAAGATAATAATTGTTACATATAACGTTTCATTTGCGCAAAAAAATGTATATTATAAATTGATAACTGATTAGAAGCTGATAATACCGCGGCTGAAATGAGCTAAAGCTACAGGAAGGATTTTTATTAAAAACTCACTTGAACGATTTATTACTGCAAATTTAACTTTATTAAAGTACAGCTTGCTGACGTAAAGCATATTTCATGATTCGTATGGAAAATATCAGCATTTTGTGTGTAAAAGTATTATTCTCGTGTCAGAATTTCAACTTTTGCCTTCTAAAACTGTATAAATTCACGAACGTATAAAATAAACATACAGATATAATATGTAAAATTTATTCTGAAATAAATAATATAAAATAAATTTTGGCGCGTTATTATAATCAATAAAAAATAATTCAGACTATCTATCTACTTATTTACAATATGGTAAAACCTTTCAGACGCACTTATAATCAATCATTCGGATATGTCTAGTTTTATTTACAGCGACGCGCATTATAACTGTATATCTAAATAAAAACGAATGAAAATAGATCACAGATTGCTTTTAGCTTATACGGAAACACTCTCTTCCGATCTTTTCGTAGACGTTGTGCTTTCGATGCTAGGCTGCTGATGAGCGAGGAGATGCCCTCGTTCAAAGAGAAACGTCGAGGATGAATCCTCCTTTTGTAACGAGTAAGCATTTTGAGGAAAATTGCTTGCATTTCCATTATTTCTGCTACTATCCTTGATATTTTCTTGTCGACTCGACGTAAAACAAAATATGTTTTTGACTTGAACAATCGTATGCCTAAAGAAAAAATATAAAATTACTGTAGTGTAATATATAGGATTTGATTTAAAAAAAGGATTACGTTTCGACAAACATGTTTTATAGAATATAAAATTATTATATATCTAATATTAAAATTACATTTATAAAAATTTACTGGTATAAAAATTTTATACTTTCGTACCTAACAGAGCATATATTTCGATCATGAGGTTCGTTCAAAGAATCGCATCTGTGCGGATGAGATTTCTTAACCTTCAAAATTTTGTTCGCCGATTTTCTCGTTCTGCAGCCTATTGTTCGTTTGAATGCATGGCGGTATTTGATGCTCATCAAATTATAAAGAATCGGATTAACGGTAGTGCTGAAGTAATATAGACAGCCGCTCAAAATGTAAAGCCATTCGTTTAAATCTGGATAATAATCGGAATCCTGTGCGTAGATGTAAAGCAAACGCTGGGCGTGAAACGGGGCCCAGCAAAGGAAAAACATGATAACAACCGCACCTGAAAGAAATCACGTCTGGAATTTTAAAACTTGAAGTTTAATTATTAAGATTTTAATTATTAAGATTGTTAAGTAATAAATGCTAGAGAGATATAAACGACTAAAAACAAACTAAGAATACAATTAAGGTGATGAAAGTAATAAAATATATTTCATAAATTAGATATTACATAAGAATTCCAAACAAAACTAGTTTCAACATTATTATGTCTTCATTGCAGTCGCAAAATGAATTGACAAAACGCAATTAGAATTTAAATTATATTACAAAAACATTTATAATCACATATGTAAAAAGGCGAAAAACGAAGTGATCAGAATATTACGTCTACGTTGTTTTTAATTGATGGACAAAGCATCATGGTCGCAGAAATGCTAGCAAACATTGATTGCTCAATTTTTACTAAGATTGTTAATATCGAAAATAAGAAACAAAAAAAGTATAATGGATCACCGCCAACAAGAATTACAGTACGATTATTGTGATTAGATTTATTATTCAGTACTCGGCAATTTTTCAATTATCACTACAATTAAATTATTAGAGAAGAAAATAAATTACCATGATTACAAACCATGATTATGATTAAAGAAACTAAAGATCATGATTATCATACTTAACATCCTGATGACAGACTTTCTGGATTGAATCTGTCGATGATCGCCATGAACGGAGGCTTGTATCGGGCCAAGTACTTCCGTGGTACTCCTTTTAATTTTCAATCCCATTCTCGCATATACTACAAGAATTATGAGCATCGGTATCAAAAAGAATACGATGCAACTGAGCTCATAAAGGGGGAATTTAGGCATGTCAGGCAGAAGCATCGCGCAAATCGCTGAATCAGCTGAATAATTTCCTGATCCTGAAAAAAATACTTGATATTTTAACGTAGGTTAAAAGACAGTTATTTTAAATAAATTTGTGTACTGAAACTGTAGCTCAAATAATTAGATTTTGAGTACATTTGGAATTAAATTTTAAATATTTCGCATTTGTTGCATATAAAAGAAAATTTTGAAAAAGAAATTGAACGGTCAATGTAATGACAAGCTTTTAATAAAAGTTTAAGACTTGAGATTACGGAAGATTTGAATAAATTAATTATCGGATATTGATTTACGATAATCGCAAGGAATTAATGTGTCGGCTTAACCTGGCGGATATTCGACGAAATTGACCTTGGTATAAATTGCAAACGGTATGGCCGAAACAATTGCAATCGACCAGACTGCAAGGATAAAACGTGTCGGTCTTTTGAGACCACTCATCGAATAGAGGTGCAATGGATGACAGATGGCCAAATACCTTTCCATAGAGAAAGCCACAATTGTGAGAACCGATACGTAGGATGACCTGTGAAAATTGATGCCCAGATTTAGAAGAGTGTCAAATTTCTTCGTGGGATACAAAGAATCAGAGATATTTCTTACATTTCTGACACATATGCCCGGATTTTACATAATCCTGTGCCAAGGACCCACGGATACTGCTGCCAGAACACACTTAGTTCATTAGGGAGACCTAGAATAATTAATTAACGTTAGGAATATTGATTAATTAATTATTTTAACTCTCTAAAATTTTTTACTCTGAAGAGTGAAATCTTTAAAAAAACTGTTAAAAAAACAATTAAGTCACTCTTTTTCAAGATTGGCTCAATTTCCACTCTTTAGAACGAGATCTTGAGTTAAATCGAGATTCCACTCTAATTCAAAGAACATACAAAAGTCAACAAAAAATCAAAATAATTTATTTTGATTTTTAACATCAATAAACAGTTAAATTTTGTATTAAAAAAATTATTTTAACTTTTATGACGTCTCTCATAAATAAATCATCATTTTGACTTTTTCTTGAGTCGGTGTGTTCTTTGGAAAAGAGTTTAAAGAGTATACTTCATTAAATTTTCTGTGAGGCAAATTGAAAAGGTTCTGTAAAACGTAAAAGAAAAAGTAAATAGAAAATACGATTAATTTGGAGCATCCTGTAATGTATTTTAAAACTACTCATTGGAAGAATATAAGAATGATTAAATTTATGCAAATATATAATATATTTAATTAACTCTTCATCTGTATAATTTGAGTCTTTTTTGGTACAATTCTAGCAGTAATATTTTCATTCAACTATGATTCAAGTTTGTTTAACAGGAGGACGCAGACTGATTCATCTTTCTAAAACATCTTGTTAAAAACTTGTAGTATTTAGTTAAAAACTTTGGATCTATAACAGAGACTACTAACCATTTGGTGCTATAATATAGAAATATTGAAAAGTAATCCTGAATTTTTTCACATTTTCTGAAAGCTCTTAGAATAGTAACAAAAATCTTGAACTGGACAAAGAGAATAAAAATATAGTATAATTGCAGACGGAGAGTTAAATATATTTTCCGTAATGGGCAAGAAAATTATAAAAATGTTATCACTTTTTAAAGTTTAGCTCTTCTTTCTCACAAAATTTGAGACACGGTTCTCCTTCTGTTTTAATCTCTTATTCTTTTCACATTTTCAATTACTTTAATGTAAGGTAATCGATCCAATATGGGTGCGTACTCAAAATGCCCTGTTCGTTTGTAATTACGTGATTAATTCCATAGATAGCAGTAGTAGCTCGTGCAGATTATCTGTCTGACTAGATTGCATCAATTTATCGGTCAATTTGTTCATTTTGTTATCGTCAGTAAAGCAAAATGCAAAATGTCGTGATGTAATATTTCGTAAATAATTGCTTTCTATAACTACCAAAAGATGATTATTAATTTTAATATGTTATTGTAGATCTGTGTGTATTCATATTTCACAACTTTATATATTTAGTTAATATTTTTATCACAATGCTCTGTTTATAATTAAAGAGAATAGATGTGAGAGAGAGAGAGAGAGAACTGGCTAATTTAGGCGTACCTAAATATGCTGAATGTATATACGCATCGATTATTTTTTTTTTGTTATTCTATATTATAAATTCTAATTTACTTGCTAAAATAAATAAATTAATAGATAAATGTGTGTGTGTGTGTGTTGTGTAAATAAGTAGGTAAGTCCATTGTCTGGAAAAAATAGTATTTTTGTAATACTTCTTTGTGCATTCTTATCTGTCAATAAACATATATCAATATATTAATAAGCTTATGATCTTACTCGTATAAAAATAATATTATATACATGGATTACTTCCCATTTTTATTTCCCATTTTTCTAACATTTTTGCAAAAAAGAGGGAAACATACTTAGGTCATATTGAATATATATGTACCTAGCATGCGTGGAACGCTACTTTTTTTAAATCTTTACACTGCATCTATATAAATATTTGAATATGTTTTTCATATTTTCATTAACATTCAGAAATGTTTCTTCTTTTGAATGTCACTGCTAATCTTCAACTTCGGACTCAGCAAAAAATTAGAAAAAATCGTAAAGCTTAGTAGGAGCATACAGGGTTTACATCAGCATTAAAGTTTCGTACGACATGTTCTCGGATAAACACTTGTCTAGCTTCCTTCTTCTCTCCTTCCTTCATAAGGGTGTAAATTAATTTTCCGAAAAACAGATTTACGACTTAAGCTCGGCTGGTAATTAGCGCGAAAGCATCACCGTATCATGACAATATTAACGAGATTGCGCGCGCGCCTTCCCTGTGCAAATTAAAATAATTTTCATTCATTATATACCTTCGGCATAGAAATAAACTGAACATTCGCCGCATCATTGTAAGTCGAATAAACTCTATTCAAGCACTATTCAATATTCTTGTTTTAATTAATGAATTATAATATTACGTGAAGCGTTTATACAACGAATCTTTGTGTCTTTCAGCGCAATCTAATATCTTTTTATTTTACTGTCTGTCCATTATGGATCTGTTTTCTTTTACTGCTTTTGTACTAACTTTTCGCTTACTTTCTTTCTTTCTTTCTTCCTTCATTAATTTTTTGTTAGCACGTGGTTTTAAGATGGTTCTTTTAACAATAATTTAACAAAAATGAAGATCTGAAATGAAAATGTCAGAAATATTTATATATTTAATACATCTCTTACAGAAATAAATTAAAAAATAAGCACAATATTATTAAAAGTTATGAGTGTACCCAGAATTTCTCAAGAGGGAAAAAATTTATTTTCATACAAAATGTATTAAAATAGTATAAGTATATTAAATATATATATGTATATATTATGTATATAACATATATTATTAAATACAATACAATTTTCTGAGCGCGCGCAGGTGTGTGTGTGTGTGTGTGTATGTGTGTGTATGTGTGTGTGTGTGAGACTAATATAAATATATATCTATATATACTCGATAAGAGATGTTTTATTCTTCGCAGAATTTCTTACGAACGAGTGCCACAAATTGGGCAATGAACGTTTAACTTTTCACCTTAAATTAATTTTCATAATTTAATTGTTCTTTCTATCAAACTTAAGGGATATTCCTCCTTGCGTATGCCACGTTAAAAGTATATTTTCTCAGATTTGTCGTGATATGCCGATCAATCCTCTCCCAAAGCATAAAAACTATCCGGTAGTCATCCAATATATAGTCATTCACCCTCGTTTTTTTTTATAAAGCTTCACAGTAGGAGCCGGAACCTTCATAAGGTCTGATTCCTACTGGAAGTTGAAAAGTACCATGAATAGTATAGCCTTCTCAAGTGGAAGCCTTTCGGTCGTTGCTATTGTGCCTAACATTTTTTTAAAGCGGCGCTTGTGTTATACAACACATTCGTCATCTGATGAAGCCTTTTATTGCATTACAAAACTGCTGTTTTACTCGTCAGCGCTACGGATACGATTGTTTCAGTTTCTCTTTGTTTTTTGTTCCTCTTGATCTCTCTCATATCAGAACTAATTTATAATTATATAAATCAGATAACTAATTTATATAATAATTAAATCCTTCGTAAGTGGCGCGATTCTCTCTCAATTCCGATCGGTATGAATAGTTTGCACATGTTGCTAATTTTTCACGATATTTTTTTCTATATAAAAAATTTATATTTTTAATTTGGCGAACACGCTAATTTTAATTTATTTACGACATTCACATACACATATAAATTATATTTTTCTATTTGCTTCAATATAAGAAATTTGAACCTTTATTTAATATTCTTATTTAGTTTATTAAATGCTCTGCTCAGATATTATTCAAATACTATTCAAACTATTTCATTTATTGATATATATATATTATTGATATTATTATTGATATGTATATATATATATATATATACAATTTATTGTACGGGCATTGACTTCCTTGCATTAATGCATATTAAAATAGCTAGTTGAAAATAACGAAGAGAATAATAAAGAATGTAGAATTACATGAAACACGAAACAGCTTAAACTCCGATGTTCTTACATTTATATATTTTGTATCTTTTGCTATTTTTGAGAATGGATAAAGGGAAAAGAAAAATCAAACAATTAAGGTTTCTAAAGAGTAGGGAGTAGAGTAGTCTTATCTAATAAAATTTTTATATACATTTTCTAATATACGTTTTTTCAATTCTTTATACTGTTTATGGATCTTTTTCCTTAATTATTTAATTCATTCATATAATGGTCTAGATGTCTAGATGAATTTATTAAAGGAAACAAAATTTTTCAGACCAAAGAAGAGATTTCGCTTAGGTAAAAACTGTATCTACGTATAAGACTCGTATTTTGTTTAAATAGCCTATCAGACTTTTCATGTAGAATTGTTATCATGTCCAAGTCTTCAGTCTCGCGAATTCTTCGCAATGACGTAAATACGAATGCCATTGTTACCATCGGCAAACAAACCACTGTGCAGATAACAATCGCAATTGTACATATAAAACGGAGATTAATTTCATGCTTTTATCTACGTGCGTCAATGCTAGGAAAGCAGGAGAGTATTAAAAGTATATGTGATCGCGATAATACAGATAACGTACAATAACTGATTTTATTTATCCGATGAAAGATCGTGTCGCTTTTTGAAATGCTCGTGTTGTCAAGCGTTAGTAATGATATGTACTGATTTAAATTTAGCTTTGATTAAATTTAATCAAAGCTACAAATTACTTAAATACAAAATATATTAGCGACTGAATATAGCGACAGTATTAATGAAAATAATTTTAATTACATCTTTGAACATTTTCAGTTACAATCTCTCTCTCTCTCTCTCTCTCTCTCTCTCTCTCTCTCTCTCTCTCTTTGTGGTATTTTATAAATACCTCAATAAAGGGAATGCCTGTATTTAATATTTCGTTTCTATTGTAAACGTGATGAATAATATATTCTTCAAACTTTCAATAAAAAGGATGTTTGTATTTATCTAATATTTCTTATTGTTTATTTTTTAAATGTGATAAAAATGTGCGAATAATATTTTTGAACCCCTTACAGTTTCACAATTACAATATTTTTCATTGATCGATATTATTTGTTAAAAAATTACGTAAAAAATAACTTGTTAGAAAAGAAGCGTGAAGAAATGCGCTAGATACGCTAAGAATTTAATTTGTCACCATGTCAAAGGGATTAGCTTCGTTCTACCGCTCCTTTTGGTTTTTAAATCCAAACCAATTTTGTTCCTTCGACGAGAATTTGACCTCATTCATTATTCAGATTTTTTTAATCTTACTCAGTCCGATATTGGAAATGACCCGATGGAATTTATACATATTGCAAACAGATTCTCGACTAAATCGACACCGCAACATATCTATTATTCCATGTTACCCAAATGAGAACGGTTTAAGCGAGCCGACTATCGTTATCAATTGCTTTATCAATTATCAAAATTGCAATATCAACGAGCGAAGAGCCATCGGCAGTTAACGAATCGTTGATTTACCAGCCAGAGGCGATTCAGTCGTCAACGTTGCTTTATATCAATCCCGATTCAAACGAGAGTGATAAGGGAGACAAATTTTCAGCTTGCAAATAATTATAATTCATGTTACAAATATAAAATTCTACGCATTACGAGAGATAAAGAAACGTGAATCAAGAATGTGGAGAGCGCGAAATAGTTTAGATCCTGATATCTCGTTTTTTACATTTATATTTTATATTTTCTGCTATTTTCGAGAATAATAAAAAGGAAAGAAAGCCAAGGCAGAGATTTCGTTTAGGCAGACGTACGTAAGACTCATATTTTATTTAAATATGCAGTAAGCATGTAGTATTCAGTCTAACTTATATTCTTATTTCTTTCATTTTACATTATAGGAACTACATTATAGGATTCTTTTATTAAAATCGTCTGCGAGCACCTTGCATTTTGTTAGAGTCCAAGCTATTTAAAAATAGATTCTGCAACGAGTATTAACCTGTCAAGTTAGGTCTGTTTCTTACTGTGTAATCATTGGATCTAAGAAATCATCCTAATTGAAATGACGTGACTTCTCTTTACACAGTAAAAAACTTTATATTTGTAAATTTTGCATTTAATTTTGTATTATGTTGAAAATATTAAAATCGATCGACTCAAATCCTTATTAAAATTTTGGGTTGAATTTATAACATAATGTGAGTACATTATTTAAATAGTTTGTTTTTGACTTGATATTCAACATTTCTTAGTGTCAAAATAATACAATTTATGAATAAGTGAGCAAATAACATAAAAATGTGTTCTAATTTTAAAACATAAATTTTAAGATGAATGAATAGGTTAATAGGTTAATTTAATAATATTATGAAAATGTTAATTTTACTGAAAAAAATCTATTTCCACAGTTAACTTACAGATTGTGTTAATTACTTTCTAATATATTCATCTTATATTAAATTAACATAAAAATTTGAATGGATCGTTTGAAATGTGTTAAATTTAACAAAAATTTTCTGTTTACATTCTCACCGATGAGAGTAAGTGAACGTGAGAGGAAAGTACAAAAGAAAAAGCAATTAACACCTAAATGTGAGAAATGTTTGTCTATAAAAAAAAAACGCTCGAAGCATAAAAAAGTAACATCGAGAAGTAATATTTTAGTTTGTTTCATTCGCTCACCTAATAAAAGTAGAGTGAGGTCGGATATGGCTAGACTAAAGAGGTAGTAGTTGGTGGCGGTCTGCATGGATGAGTTTCGGACGATGACCGTGCACGTGGCGACATTGCCGAAAATTCCGGTGATGAAGATCACCACGTACGTGATCGTGAGCGGTATTACTAGTTTGAGGGTCAGATACTTGGGTCCCAGCACCTTGCTTAGGTACTCATCCTCGGTCAACTCACTTAGATCCCAGTCCCGCCAGAAATCGAGCGTGTCGTTTTCGATGTCCCCGTCCTGGCTTGACGTCCCCATGCTCGGAATCTTCGTGAGGATGTCACACGCTAGTTCGGTTCATCATGACAATACCTTCACGCGTATGCACATTCTGATATCATTCGGTATCGCACACGCAAACAAAGAAACGCGTCAGGCACCTCGATAAATGTTCTTCTGTTGATTGTTAATGGGTCACTCACTTGCGACGATATAATCTTCTTGCAGAATTTTTGTGAGACAATAAAGGAAAACTAACACGAAGCAGATGGGATAAGAGTCATTTATGCATCCTTAGCTTTTCTAACTAAATTCCAAGGCAGCATAGAAAGGATTCGTGCTGATAAAAGTGTGGATACGTTTATTTGACAAAATAAACGTTCCTCGTTTTCGTTCCCGCACTACGAACAACTGGTTCACGTTTATACCTTCGCTGCCAAGTAAGAGATTATAATTATAATTTAATTGAAATTAGATTGCAATTATAAATCCTATTCAAAGAGTCAATATCACATTTTTTATTGTTCTTCGAATATTTGCGCAGCGTTACAATCCGCGATCGTCACAACACAATTGTCGCACATCACAGTTACCACTTATATCTTTTAAAATTTTTTTTATTTTTACGTACTCGAATTTTTCGACGATGAAAAACCGCAATATAGCCGGAAAGTCTGCAATGTTGTAGTGTGATCGAGTTTCAATCGATATAAACGAAATTACGAGCTCCGTGCTGAAAGACGCGCTGTTTACAATTTAGCACTCGCGAGATGTCAGAATAACGCAGATTGTGTTCGAAAGCATACAACTGTTTGTAATTTCAAGAAACACGTGTCTTCGTAGGTTACGCAAGGTCACCTATCGACTGTTTTGACTCGTCAATTGGCGCTAATGATCCAAGACCATCGAACGTCTATCGCGACAAAGATGTTAGAACAGGTCTATCATCCGTGATAGAACGTCGCTGAGTACGAACTGAGCGCGATGATCTTGATAATCATTAAGAACACCTGTCGACTGCTCCATCGCTGATAGCGAATTTCCTCTTTACAACGGAGCATCAAGTCAAATTAATCAAATCTCTTTCTGAAGAGATTGTTAGAATTTTACACATAATTCAGTTTTAACATTCGATATGAGGTGATTTCGAAGCTCAAAAGAAGTTTCTTTTATAAGATTTAAATAAGATTCAAGAAGTTCCTATATCGAGATAACGATGAAAAGTTTTAAGAGCAATTTTCTCCGCAGAAATGCGCAAATTTATAATAACTAGCGTTATTATCTTTCTTAAGAGGAAACTTTCTTCAACATTTTTCTAGGCATCGTTTAGTGTTAATTTTCGGAATCTTCTTGAAGAATATTAATACGAAAGCGTATTTGTTAGAAAGATTTTTTACGCAACTTGTTCACGCTGGTATTGTTTTTAAAAATATTTTTTCTTGATCAAGATTGTGTTTCGAAATTTTCTTGAAATCACTTTAGACTTTTAGAAGCATCTTAAGTCTGCAGCAGGGAGCAATTTTTCTTGATGAATTGCTTGCGGATTTAATAAATTACTAGAATTTGTACCATAAAACAGAATTTCTATTAATTTACTAAATTGCAAGCAATCCAGCGAGAAAAATCGCACCGTTTGTCGCAAGCTTTAAATTAGGTTCTTATAAATTACTTGACTTCGTAATCGAACGTGACAAAGTTTTAAGCGGACAAATTAACTTTTCTTTTAAATTTTTATAATATTCCGGCTTTTCTACTCCGATAATTTTGTAAGAGATCATTATCAACGTGATTAATAAGTTATATAATAAAATTATACAGAAAGTTATATAGCTTCATCTTTTTGATACTGAAAAACATAGTGTTTAATAAATACTGCACGATATTAATTTAACAAAGAAAAGAATTCATAATAACATTATAAAGAATACAATATATACTCGTATACTTTATTAAAAAAGAAATATAAACTAAATTCTGTATTTGTTATAAAATAAACTTTTATAGTGAATGTTCAGCTATTGTAATAACGCTTATGTAACATGTATTTTTTAATGTTCAAAGTGTGCGTTGAACAAAATCTTTGTCAAATCGCACAACCATGATTTCTCACGTGAAGCACGTAAAAACTTTTATTCCAATTTATAAACAAAAAAAAATAAAGAGAATAATAAAATCAATATAAACATTATAAAAAATGATTTATTACAGAAAATTAAACTTACTTTATTCTTTAAAAGGATATGTAAAATTGCATCTTTTTTCCA
>NW_017305778.1:2757087-2759045 GCF_001594115.1 Trachymyrmex septentrionalis | reverse complement strand
AACTTTAATTTAAAAATTAAGAAATTTTTAAATACAAAAATTTAGAAACTTGAAGTTCAATTTTTATGGTGCCTTCTGTTGAAATAATATTATATTATAATATTCATTGTATTATGATATATATTCGGTTCCTTATTGCTATCTTTTAAATTTCTTTTTATATATTAAAATATCAGAAACCTTCTTCTATGCTAGCAACATTTGTGCAGTATTTTTCATGTTCGTTTATGTCAAAAGGATTCAGTCGAGCTAAAGCCAGTAAATCATCCCTTATCTGTACAGAAATGACTTCTTAAGTCCAAATAAACGTTTCTGCTAACGTCACTAACATCTTTTCAATGCGAGCTGTAACGCAACTTACTTCTATGTAGCAAATCATTGACATTTGTCGCGTATATTTTGCATTCAATATTGTACATTTTTGTCCTCTTCTAAATGTAAGTGAAAAATAAGAGAAAGATTCCGTCGCTTTATCCCGCTAAGGTATTCTCAGAAAAAGAACATTTTTCAAACAGAAAGGAATTGTGGAAGTTTTATCTGCAATGATTGCATCCTATTATGTCGCATCCCTAAAAACATTTTTAAATTAAACACACAGTTTTTATTAAAAATCGGCAAAAATTTACCTGCACGAATCGTTATTAATTTTATTTATACATTGTTGTTGTTTAATTTAAACATCTTATATCCGGTTGTATTAATTTAGAAGAATTTAGTAGAAAATGAAATTGAACAATTTAGATTGATTTAGATTTAGTTTTTATAAATGATAAATTTTATAAATAATAATTAAAAAATCTAAATTATTATACAAAACGGAAGAGAAATATAATTCTCTTGTAGAGAAAATAAGACAGGAATTAGAATTGATTTAAAACGATTCTTAATTTCGAAATTTATTTTTACAAAATCAAATCAGTCTCCATTAGAATATTCTTTTTATTCGTTTATTCTTGAAAGATATTTATTATTGAAAGATCTGTATAAATCTTCTCGCGCGAAGAAAAATTGGAGGCGATTTTTCATTATTAAGGAAACTTAAGATATTCTTCCCGCATAAATACGGAACTGACATGACAGTTTCGCAAGTTTGTTGCAGTTGAAGTGGATGAGTACGTTATTCTATCAAAACTTTTGAAAAAGAGTGACATAACTTTTCTGAAATCGTGGAAATAGAATTTAGCAAGTGAGTATACTGCGAAGTTGCGAGCTACGCCAAGACAATATCAATTATGTGCATCAAATATAGGAAACTTGATAAAAAACTGGGTCAAGCATACAAGTGCACGCTTCAGATTTCCTTTTTCTGCGACTAGTAACTGACCTTCTTGACTTCAATTTCCTCTTCGTAAATTCTCCAAAATAGCAATCAAATAATCTTCTTAGCGAGGAAATAAGCAGCTTTAAAGTTGCTCAAGAAGCACCAAACCATTGGATTGAAAATAATAAATGAAATTTATTAACTGTAGGAAATAAATGGAGGAGTGAAATAAATTCCACTTATGTTATTACAAAAAATTTAAGTAGAGAATTTGGAGAAAATAACTGGAAAAAATTTTCAAGTTCTTTGCAAGAAGTTTAAATTAAATCTTACAATAAGATAGAAGACGAAATTCGATATTACGAGGAATATGCAAACTCGTATATGCAAACATACTTTTATTATTTAAATATATACAAAAAACAATTTGCTTTTAAAATTATATATGAAAGATATAAAATTATGTATGTACATTTTTGCATCATATGCAAAAAGGCAAGTTCTAAGCTAACGAGAATCAGATTCGCTGGAATCTGTATCACTTTCACTGTTGTCTATTGTCTGATTAGGAGCGCACCTATTCGTATTTACGAAAAGCTCTTCGTCATCGCACGTAGTATAATTCGTTGCTATCACACATCCGTTCCTTTTTGGATCCTCATCGAATTCTGGCGGCCAACAATTTTGTTCACGATAC
>NW_017305778.1:2751230-2756784 GCF_001594115.1 Trachymyrmex septentrionalis | reverse complement strand
TATAATTAATACACATCTTTTTGGTATATATAATTTTAAGAAATATACAGTTTATTTTATTCTTTATGAATAAATTGTTAATTACCCAGCAAGAAATAATCGTCAATTAAACATCAAATCGACGTCAAATTAATGTTGAAATCAACGTATCGATATCGATTCGATGATTCATTTCTCGTTGGATAAAATTTACTTTCTAAAAATAAAGTTTTTTTAAAAAATATTTTCTCTGTACAAATACTTTTTACACTGTATATATCGTATATATAAAGATAAGTTTTTGTAATACTTGTAAAAGAATTAATTTAAATTTAATTATTTTATTTTTAATTTAAATTTAATTATTAGAGAATATTTCTGAGACGATAAGCAAATGATATCGCTAACAATTGTAAATATAAATTGTTGTAAGATAGTGAATTACCTTTGTAAGTATCTTAACAATTTCGCCCTTGACTTTCTTGCCTTCCACGATTGGCTCGATAACAATGTAGTCACCTCTCTTTATCCAGATATTTTGCCTGAACTTAGTAGGCATCGAGACAATGTACTGTTCTCCGGCGGGAGTGACGACTTCATGAAGATTGTGACCACGCGCCTGCACAATTCGTACGATGCTTTGTGAATCCGTAGGGAGACTCATATCGTCGAGCTCTTGAAATACGTATTTACGCTTCGTTGTTACAGATGACATTGTGATCTATAAAATTAAATTAAAAATACCATAACTTATTCTCTCGCCTCCATTTATTTTCCTTTATTATGAGACAAAGTTATGCGTTCTCGAAAGTAGCGATACAAAATAATTTCATAACATCATTAAATAGCTTTTTATGAGATTGTAGCAATTTTTTTAACGATGAAATCCAGCGTTTCATTTAACTTTGCGATTTTTTGCATCATGCCAATAGCCTAGCGAGCCGCCAGATTTTTCCAAGGCAGCCCAGACATCTAAACTTTCGCCAGGCGGTATCTCATATCCATTTTGTAAGCCGTGAGGATTGGATGGAGTCTTACAATCGTGAATGGACTCTTTGCGAAGGACAGTATCAACTTCCACGGCGGCAAAAAACGCTACCGACATCGGCAGATCTCTCATTTCTAGTCTAGAAGCGCAGAATGATCTCGTCATTAAATTGGTCACGTGCATGGCCAACGCAGCGTTGTACTTATACTTGAACGGGACCAAATATCTCACTTCATCGTGAAACGATAAGCAGAATCTAGCGTTATCTCTCATCAGCCATCTCATGGAAACCAGCATCAGATGAAGGAAGTCTACCGCGCCACTCTGCACAACCCAATTAATTTTGGTGGGCAAGAATTTGTCATCATCGTCGGTATTGGTGATCTCCAGGGCACGACTCAATCTGGAGTCAAGGAACGGCGTGATTGGATATTCACTGCCAGCGATCTGTTCTAATCGGTTGAACATGGCTGATTCCGAGCCGCCCATCCATTCACTCTTCAGAAAGATGTCCTGTAACGCTTTGCCATGCAACTTCGCTATCTTATATGCTTGAGAGGATGTGTAGACAATGTCTTCTAAGTCATCATTGACGAATTTAGGCTTCAACCGAAATACTTTTTTACCCTTTGTAAGATCAAACATCTTGCGTGATTTAGAGATAGCTTCGGCGTCCGTCATAGATGGATTAAATTGCTTCAGCAGCCGTTGGGCGAACTTCTGACCGGCACCGTAGATTCGGGCGTAGTTGATGACTTTGGCGTGGTCGCGCGAAATACCGATAGCCTTGGCGGTAACGCTGTGCATATCGGTGCCATTGGACTTGGTGCCAATGAGGGTCATCCAGCCGAAAGGCGTCGCTCCGTGGACACGCTTGTAATGTGCATCTCCGATGATCGAGGCGATCCATAACTCCTGGCTATCCACGTCAGCACCGACAATATTGTATCCTGGCGGCGCTTGCACCATACATCTGAGCTCGGAACCAATTCGTTCGACATGTGCATTTGACGCTGTCATCCACGTAGGCTCTACAGCGCGACGTGTTAAAGTACCGGAAACGATTACCTGAGGTATTATCGCGCCATAACGCATGTATCGCTTCGTTCTCTTGACGTTGTTGGGCAGAGAGTTATTGTCCAGCCATATCACCAGTTGCGACATGATCCTATCGCGATTATTCCGCCAGTAAGACAGCATACGAGCGATTTTCAGCACCTCCGCGGCGCTGACATCCAATCCGGCGAGTACATTCTCAGAAAACTTGTTAAGGAAGTCTTTAGCGAGCGGATTTCCGACATTGAAATTGGCACCATCCTTGTGTGGCAGCTTGAAGAAGTAGCAACAGTTGTCAATATCGATGTTGCACCACACGCCAGTACCCTTATATATTTCATCGTATAACTTATTCTGTTTCTTCTTAAATCGCCAGAATTCCGTCTTGTGAAGATCGTTTTGTACGTCGATGCTCAAAGTGGCCATCGCGTCATCGGAACTATCTCTGGACAGACTGGGCGCTGGCAAAGGACACTGCGCCAAAAGATTTTCCAATGGCAGTTTGGTCTCAATGTCGGGATCGTTCCTGTAAGGTACAAGAATTCCCCAACCGTGGTCCTTTATATAATGCAACGGATACTTCTCCCATGTTAGATTCAACAGCTTCGGAACCACCTGCATGGAAGTGCTAATATTCTGTGGACCTGGTTCCCAGTCTTCATCTTCGCTTTGCTTAGGACACAGTTTTCTGTACCACGCTGGATATCCTGGCATGTGCGGCATTCTAGCTGGTAATAAGTGTCTGGTTTTCTCCAAATACGCAAATTCCTTTGCTAGAGGATCCTCTTCTTCTTCCTCATCATCTGATAAATATTTAGCGTCTGACTGCTCTTTTGTTTTTTCTATTATATTTGTCTCTACGTTAGCAGCCTTTATTTTTGAGATTTTGCTTTTCATCTTAATATTCTGTGTGCTCCAATCTTGGTCCCACATCCACAAGTCCTTCTTATATTTTTCATCGTGCATGAGATGACAAACAGCATCGGCTCTCTTGGCAAGAGTGAATTTCGCTTCGTAATTTAAGTCGTCAAAGGTCGACTCTGATTCCTCCAAGTATCTTTGCCAATTGGAATTCACCGGCAAGTATGCTGAACTGAGTTCCAGCATTCCTGCCAAAGTAACTGGATGAGGGAATCTTTCTTGAAAGAGTGGAAATAATTTGCGTAGTATATTGTGAGTAGCAACTACATCGGAAGCACAGTAAGACATCAACATATTGAAATTATCTTTAATATTTTCAAGAGTACCTTCGACAAATAAATTCCTTGCCTCTTTACTTATCTCATAGCCACAGTACAGCTTATGCACTTCTATCAAACTGTTCAATGAAGTGGTAGACTGCCAGATCTCTTTCTCCGAGCCTACTTTCTTAGATAGTAATAGCGATCTTTGATAACTGTTGAGACCACTGACACACACATGTAATGACATAGTATCAAGGAAACGAGTTCCTGTGGAATTCAACCAATACTGCTCCTTAATTCTACTTCTGTCATATGATACGTTGTGACCTACAATAATTTTTGGTTTCTTCTGATGCTGGTTCAGTCTATGTCCGTATTCCTCTTTGCTGCTCTCTATAGGAATGAGCATATTTGGCGTAAACAACTGTGTGTCAAATGTTTGACTAATATTTTGTGCCAAGGAATTTGATACCCAACTGTACCAGGCTTTATCACTGACCGCAGTGGCTAGAGTAGGTAAAGGACCCTGTTTCATGCAGACCTCAACGTCGAAAATTAGACCATCTTCTAAAGGGTAATCTATGCTTTCTGCTGTACCATCTGCTGTATATCTAGTCCAGCCTTCTTTGAAAAGCCATTGTGTTGGCATTTTGGGAATATCATTCATAATATTACTTATAATTTTTAAATACGGCTTAGTTTGTGCTTTTCCAATATTATAAAAATGTTCTTCTATATCTTTTCCTTCCAAAGTCGGTAGTTTCAAGTTCACGTCTAGCAACCTGGTTGCATCCTCCACATTTATACCATATGTGATTAAATTTTTCTTTATGCTATCGATTTCCTCTTCAGACAGAGAGTTTTCTTTATCATCTTTTCTGAACAATTGCTGATGCAATGCTTTGGGTAACATTTGCATATTTATTTCGTTAACTCGAACGTTATCATTCTTCGAATTTGCATTTGAATCAATATTTGTATTATTTTCTGATTCTCTTAATTCTTGAGACTCATTTTGTTGTAATTGTTGATCCAATTCAGTTACTTGCCTGTTTTTATCATGAATGTTTGTACTTTTATTGTCAGATTCTATATCTGAATTTATATTCTGCTCTGTTGTTGATTTCTTTGATATTTGTATGTTAACATTCAACTTGTTTGGCACTCTCTTAGACTTTGCGAATAATTTGTCATAGCCCATCTCAAAATTAACTGGTATCACAGGAGAATTGCGAAGAGAGTTTGTGGTTGATTTGTCGTTCTTAGAGGTTAAATTCTCTTGGTTGGATTCTTGGGAATTCTTCAGACGAACCCTCTTCCACTGAATCTTAGAAAGATGAATGTCATCCTGCGCGTTGGTGCATTTGTGTCGAATGCAAATGTTAATCAAACGAATCCTCAGTCTCATCTTTACCATCTTTATCATCTTTCCGTTCAATATCACGCAGCTATAACGAGACACGTGCTTCGACAGCCGGGGCTATCGAAACACCGTGCACATTACGAAAGAATCTCTGAATTTTCAATTAAAAAATAACGAAATCTTACCTGATCACACTGAATTAAACAAATTGCGTTTTCTTTGGGAGAATAATAGTTCGATGAATTTCATAAAATTGTATTTTGGCGAAGTAAACATCACATACATTTAAGAGATGCTTTGATGCTTCTCGTCTGAAATTAGGCGTTATTAGGCAGGTTTGCCATCCTATTTGTCATCATAGCCATCCTGTTTCATTTCTTCGAATGTGGTTTAACTTCAAATGAAAAATACGTCTCATCATTTAATTTATCTAAAGGAATAATATAACTTCGATTTTCTCCCTTCAGAAAGGAATTATAAATTCCATAAAATTATATTTCGATAAAACAAGTGTCGAGAAACTAGTGTATATATTACGTGCACTAAAGTGTACTTGTGTCCAAAGGTAGGCACTTTTAGGCGGCATCCTTAAATTGGCCATCCTGTTCCAGTTCCTATTTCTAACTTCAGACACTAACAAAGCCATCATATTGCACTCTTAATCACGCGATTTTGAAAATCAATAGCGGATGTGCCTCTTACTTTATATTTTTAATTACAACTTCCTCTGCGATAATTGTACGAATAATGAAATGAATACATAAACACATTAATTGGCTAATTAATAATATCCATAGTTCGTTGAGAAAAATCACGTCGCGATCCAATTATAAAAGCTTTCACGGCTTATAATAAATTCGAAAGATATAATTCACATAAGTATATATGAATTTATTTTTTCTATATACATATATATATATAAAACCTTATATATGTATGTATAAGCATCTATATTTTTCATTTATCTCTATATAATGCTTATAT
>NW_017305778.1:2748127-2751134 GCF_001594115.1 Trachymyrmex septentrionalis | reverse complement strand
ATAATATAAAAATAAATTATAATATAAATTATATATAAAAAATATACATATATACATATATATGTATGTATATAAAAGTATCTTGTTCGAAATCTAACGCGTATACATCGATTCTCGTATCGTGACCGCGACGACATCTCGGCGTTCGTCAGTTTATTGTGTTCATCATGGCTTCGACGGGTTAGTAATTGTCGCGAGAATGCCGCTTAATTTTACGTTTTAATTTATTTACAGCGTGACGAGATGACGAAATGTGTTACAGGCGAGAGATCGTTTGTCTCACGCTTCGTGAGATTGTGGTCACTTGTCGTACCGGCGTGATTTACTCTCACGTTTATCGCTCTGGCTTTGCCCGTCGCCGCTGTTTACATACGTCGCGAATGTTTCAGGATGTGCTCGCGAGTTACTGACGGTTCTTTTTGTTGCTTCCAGAATCTCTGGTGTGCGACACCCTCGATCTGAGCGGCCAAGGCCTCAAGAAGCTCAGCCGATGTCCCTCGGACGCTGATATTAGTACGTTGATCATTGACGACAATGACTTACAACGGCTCGATAATTTGGATTCTTATCACAGAATTACGAAGGTAATAGAATTTATTAAAGTAATGCTCAGTTTCTGTCTATTTCTATCAATATAGCTTTAATCCTGATTTAAACTTACTCTTTATTTTTTTCCCAATTCTACGAATTAGGAAAAGGTAAAGAATAAATTAAATTGAGATTAAAGCTTATCTATATATTGATAGAAATGGATATTTAAGTTGAAATTATTATTAGAAGATTATTAGTAAAATTATTAATTTGTTTCTGTAATCATAGTTTCGGAGCACAACGATATTTTTTAGTTTTGTGCTCTATCCCTATACTAAGTTATCTTTTTATCATTATTTCTTTTTTTTAAGATATTTTAAAACTAGATTTTAAAATAATAAAAAGATAAATAATATAAGATTATAAAAATAATTTGCAGAATTATAACTTGAAGTTATTTTGATTGAATATAAAGTGAATGTAAAGACAATTTGTTATGTTCAAATACATATGCGTTCTACAGTTCTATTGCTTTTAGCTTTCGATAATCAGAAATCAATTACTACGGATGTATGGTGTGTCAAAGTTACATAATCTTGTTACCCTTAATTTGGCGAACAATGGTATACTTACAATAGAAGGTATCAAGGATATGATTAATTTACAGACTCTCTGTTTAGCGGGTAATAATATCAAGGTATGATATACATGTTACATTATAAGATTATATGATTGTAGCAATGTATTGTAATATTACTATTATATATTATATATTATATAATATTACTAATATAATAACAATATGTTATAGTCTATTGAACATTTACATACAAATACCAAATTGGAGCACCTGGATTTGTCTGAAAACAGTATCAGCCATATTTCAGATATATCTTATCTACGAAATTTAAAGGTATTATTTGTTTGTTTAATTTTTATTTTTATATAAAATTGTTATGTGTCAATCATTAAATGCTTTATTAATTCGTTGCTTTATTTGATAAATTAAGTTCACAATTGATATATGTTTTTCGTATTTTTGTAAGATAAATAACATTTTAGGAACTGTTTTTGCATAATAATCGCATAATAACACTGCGTCAGTGCGAGCGCTACTTGCCCACATCCTTAGAAACATTCACATTAGCGAATAATAATATTACTGACTTGAATGAAATGTCACATTTGGCTAATCTAAAAAATCTGGTCAATTTCTCGATTGCTAACAATCCATGTGTTAGTATAACAGGTAACAGTATGTATCCTTTTTGCAAATCATGTGCGTTATTATTCCATCTAGAAATTAGCAGACCTTTCTCTTGATGTTATTTTTTAATATTAATTATAGTATAAAGAATTTTATTGTTACTGATGTTTTGTTACTGATATTTTAGTATTTAATCTTTTTAATTATCAAGCATTAATTTTTGTCGATTAAATATTGCTTCCATGGTTACTAGACAAGAAAATTAGTTTATATTAATCGTAGCATTGTTACAATAGCATATTATTCTTAACAAATGGTCTATAGTGGGTTTGACTATCGGCCTTTTGTTATTAATTGGTGTATGAGCTTAAAATCAATCGACGGTTATGCGGTCGATCCTATTGAAAGGTGGGTTTTCTTAAAAATACATTTTCTTACATAGTTAATATTGTATGAAAATTAATCCGTTAATATTATATGAAAATTAATTGAATTTTGACAAGATCAAAACTGATTGGCAATGACTCACTTTACTTAGCTTGAAAGCAGAGTGGCTGTATTCTCAGGGACGAGGTAGACAATTCCGCGTTGGTGAACATGCCTTACTTGCTCAATATCTTGCGTCCGTCTGTCCACTTTCGGGCGAGTCCTTAGAGAACGAGACGGACCGGAAACTTAGACTTATACTGAGCAAAGCTCAACATCACCAACAGCAGCTGAATCAACAGAGCGATACCGGGAGCGTGCACAGCTTGAGTAGTGTGACTATGAGTCCTTCCCCAGCCGCTAGACGTAGACTTAGCCATAACAGGACAAATTCTCCCAGACGACCTAGTGAGTCCAAATAAATCCATGTTTTTGCATAGTGCTATACCAAAGACTCTGGAATGAATTCGTTTTTTTCGAGGATTCTTAGAATTAGGTTTATACTTGTTAGTTGCGACAAGTGGACTAGTAGTAATTTAGATTGTCCAGTCGTCAAGTTCTTCAGTACATACACCCTAGTTATGATCTGTTTTCTCTAGTGCCAATGTTGACATACTATGAAGATAAATACTTACAATCACCAAAATTTTATGAGGCAAAATACTGTGTCTGCCATATTCCTTGCAAAGGTATCCAAGGTCTCATATTGAGGATTTATCATATATTGAATAAAGCCACATTTACATATGATAGGAATGTGTAAGAATCTAAAGAAAAAATTTTGTGTGTGTTAAGACTCGTATTTTTTATAGTACAATTATATATTCAATATAGTAAATTAAA
>NW_017305778.1:2730205-2748027 GCF_001594115.1 Trachymyrmex septentrionalis | reverse complement strand
TATATTAATATTGCATTATTATTAAGTGTGCATATGAATATTTTTATATTCTTATTATATTTTATATATCCTATATATCACTTTTGACAAATCTATTATTTAATTATTTATTATACGATTAAAACATATAAGAATTAATTGATCTGGATTCATGCACATGCCTATAGTTCTCTCATGCATAGTACTTTTTAAGCAATTGCTTCCTTAGGCTTATAGTGCAAACGACCGTTGGCCAATGAAGCAGTAAAAATATCAACACGAAGGCGCTATATTTAGAAGATTTAGTATTAGTATAGGATGATTTGAAAAGATGTTCACATTTCTTTTTTTAAATAGCATTTAATTTCGATTAGTAGACTATATATGTATATTATTTGTGCATGTTTTTGCTAGCAGTGCTAGCATCAGAAATTATCCAAACACAAATAAATTTTACAAAATAATAAAATGTCATTTATTGCACAATAAGCGTTGATTATAGTGTCAAAACAATATTTTGTCAGCTTCCTCAAGGAACTCCTTGAAAATGAAATCGCCAGACCGAATGGTATCCAGCTGTCATACTGATGCTATGGTTTCTTCGTGTCATGGTTTATTGAGCGGCGATCATGAGTCGAATTTGATGACCCAAAGTTTAGATCCTAATATGCTGACTAGTATGGCATTAAATAACAAAATATCAAACAATAGTTTGCAAGACATGGAAGGTAAGATAGTTATACAATTGATTGAGTTAGATTAAACGGAATTAGATTGCGACAAAAGATATTTTGTTCAGAGACATCAAGTCCTCTGCAAGCGGCTACGAAACTAGTACCAGTACCAGAGTCTCTGATGAGTCCAGATTTTCGTCCACCGTCTGGGCTTTCGCGGATTTTACCGAAAACTCCCACATCAAGTAAATTAAGCTCTCCCTGTCAAGTTACAATACCTAGTAAACCATCCATGGACGGCGATGGAAAGGCAATTCCGATCATAAACACCGTAAATCCAATGGCAAAAACGAATCTAAGCTGTATAAAGGCGAACGCGCTCGTGAAAAGTAGTTCCGCGACAAATTGTAGCGTCATGAGACCAAATATAGCGAAACCAATCGTGACATACGCTAATAGTAAGTGTCCATACAGTGTGAAGATTAATAATTACGTTCAAAGCAAGACTTTGCCCGCGAAGAGAAGCACGAAGAGTCCTAATTTAGCTAGAAATATACAGCGACCGAAGAGCGCGAATGAGAGACTCAAGAGTAATTCGAACAAAGATGAGAGAGATGGCGAAGCTGGAATTCAGAGCAGTGACGAGGATAGTGAAGTTTGTCAAGCGAAATTGGATAGCATTCGTCATAGAGCTATTCAAAGAAGACAAGAAGACAGTAACAAAGGTAAAACATTTAAAATATTAAGTGCAAGTATATTGATAAACATTTCATGTATATTGAATGGATATATTCTTGCAGATCAAGATCATACAGAGAAGGCTGCTATCTGTATTCAAAGAATGTGGCGAGGCTATCATACAAGAAACCTTAATAATAAAGCTACTAATATATTAAAAACGATTGACATGATAAGAACGAATAAATACATCCAGTAAGATTTCATTTCTTTCGTGCATAATTTATTTACAGAATAAAAAAAAATGTACACGTATAAAATATTTACAGGAAATTGTCGACAGATATGGAAGCCACGAGAACCGCCCTCGAAAGCGAACATAAGTTACAATTATTGCAAATGCAAGCGATTAATGCATTGTGGAAGAAAGTAGTCAGTTTACAACCGGGCGGCAATCGAGAAAATACTTTCACTGATACGGACAATATCTTGCAACCAAATGCGGATGTAGTAAATAATCTCGCGCAAACGTGCAATCTGCTTCATACCCAGGTAAGTTTTAGGAAAAATTTCTGTATTTTGCCAACGGAAAGTAAAATTTTTTTATTTAAAAATCTGTTTTTTATTAGGTTCAACAATTGCAAGATTCGATGACCGAGATAAAGCGTTGCATGTCCAACATGAAGCCAAAACCCGCTCTTGTCGATAATGGCGTCGCCACTCAAACGGAGATATCTGCCGTGCATACGCCAGCAGGTGAAGAAAATACGTTTCCCTATGGACGTCCTAGTAGACCGCAAAGTCTGCCGATACATCAAACGATACACGAGGGAAACGAGAACAAGAGTTTTGCATCGAATTTAGTGGATAGCGTGCTGAAAAAAGTGTCGCAGTCTACTGACACAACGGATGACGAGGTCAATACAGATATTTTGAATTCAAATGAAAATCCCGAAGTATTGACTTTAAATGAGAATCCCGAGATGTTCAAGAGTTGCGAAGAGATAATAGAATCCGATCTCAAACAAGCGGTTGAGAACGAGACGGATAACTATGAAAATATAATCGAGAATGCGACAATTGATGGTGAAGTATGCGAGGAAACGCTATGTAAAGAGCTGCATAATTTGATTGAAACGGAAAATGGAGCAGATGCTTACAAAAATTGTACGGATAATACGGTTAATGGGGACGACAAGGAAGTCTGCTAGATTTGACATTGTCAAATCGAATTCCGCCATATGCCTTGTGAGTAACGGTACGAAGCGAGGAAAACAAAAAAAAATGCTCACTGTAAATAACAAAAAATAATTCTATTTGTAACAATATTATAAAACGGTATTTAATTTTAATCATGAACCGTTTTTATTACAAAAAAGATACTTCGATCACGAACAACAAGCTGCCATCCTGACCGAACAAAGTATCTATGTAGCTTAAGTAAAACAGATTAATTGATATGAGCAGTACAGTATAAATGATAGCAGCGAAATTATATTGAATATACAACGTTTGTCAGCTTGTGCAACATTTGTTTAGATTATACATATATTCTGTAAAAAACATTCGCATTATATATTTGTGTATATCATAAGGACTCAGAAATTTTCCGTCCGACTATTGACGGTAATACAATACATAATGATCGCATAAAATATACATCATAAATACATCATACAAACATACATATAGCATAAAATACACATCATATAAACATACATACATCATAAAGTTTACCGAACTGACCATTGGAGAATCGTTTCGTAAAAAAACATTCCACTTAATTTATCTATTACTTTCTTACCTCAACAGAATATTTTTATATTATTCCATTCCAGGAAATTATATTTCATATTTTAAGAAAAAAAATTTTTTTTTTAAACGCATCAAATATTTATTATTATGATTATACTTATAATTATATTATACATATATAATGAAATATAGCTTTCTCTCTACTTTATCGGTTTCTAACGCTCTTTCGCGTAAAATTTCGTATTTATTTATTTATTCATTTATGCAAAGAAGCATTACTTTCAATATACAATTACTTTTAATAGATATATTAAAGTATTGAGACAGAATAGCAAAAAGAAAATATGTTTTGAATCTAGTCAATATAGAATAGCTTTTACATTTAGATACATTGTAGATATTTCAAAGAGAATTGTTACATAGATATTACTCAATGTTATGAAATAAAGCAAAACGCATTCATTTTAACCTATTACATCGTTAAATAGCATGATTGAAAATGTAACTGCATTTTTTAAATTATCGGTTCTATTATTATTGATATAAGTATGTGCGATAATACTCAATTGTTGATTGAACAATTTCATATTCTGCGATCTACGCACACACACGTGAGCTTAATAAATTAATATTATATATCAGCTCTGCAGCGTATTATTCTATACATATATAATTAAATCTCCGTATCTTTATTCTCAATTAATTTTTCTCCTGCACCAATGCTGCTTCAAATTTGCGACGTAATCACGCATGCATAAAATTAAAAATATTGTATGCAAGATAATTCTAAATCAATTTGAAGTTGGAATAAATAAACGGAGATAGATACGACTGAAATTTTTGCTCATTTTGAGGAATTTTCGAAAATTTAATCTTAATAGAAAAAAAATATTTCATCAAAAGATAGAGTATGAGCTATTCATGATTTATTTCGTGCCCTCCTAAAATAAGTTGTTTTATCTTTTACACATTATATTTTAATATCGAAAGTTGATATTTAAATTTACAACTTATTTTAATTTGATTTAATTTTTGCAAATAATTTTTTAAAAGAAAATTTTAGTTTTAATTTGCGCTATCTTTTATCAAGATATATTCTAATAATTTTGGCGATATTAAGAATTGAGTTATTGATAATGAAACACTATCTGATAAAAATTACTCGATAAAATTTCCATGCAAAGTACGGTACAAATTTTAAAATGTAATTATTCCATTCATTTTTATATTAAAAATTTTATTGATAAATCTTAAATTTTCAAATATTTGAAGTTAATATTCTTAGAGTATTTGTTACAAAAATTTTGTTTTACAAATGTATAAGATAGAAAAATGCTTAGCTTAAATTTATATTTTTGTGATTTTTCAATACATATATGACACCAAAATAATTTCTTAATTCTTAACGGGTTGAGTAGATATACTCGTGAAATAAGAATATAAAATATAATTGCAATATATTGTATTTATTTAATATTCCCTAATTTATATAAATTATACACAAAGTAGTATAGTCTCTTACGATTATGCGTTATTTATACATTGCATTTTAAATTTATAGCTAATTATTTTAAAAAAATATATACACAGCCAGAGTTAAACATATATTATTGCCTGAATATTAAACATTTGAGGTATTTTTTTTACTAATTTTATTGCGCTTTTGATAGAAATATATTTAAAAAAGTATATATAAATACACAGATAATTAATATCTTCGGACATTTATCGTTAATAATAAGTACTATGACACATTGTACATTGTATTATGACACATTGAATATTGATTTCAACAATGATTAGAGTAATTGACTGAAATTGACAATGAGTTATTTAAAAAGGAAAAAATGATACATGTGGCTCTTGTATTAGTAAGAAGAGATTGGATTTTTTTGATCTTGTATTAACTCTCATGAATTGCAAGAAATAGTATATTAATTCAATTGTTTACAGTCAATCGACGCTGATGTAATTTAATATCTAAAAATAAAAACGTACAAAATTTTATCATATTTATATATATATTATATATATATATGTATATATAATATCAAATCATAAAAGTATATTTAATGAAACATTCTTTGATACGTGGTTTTTTCTAATTCTAAATAAACTTTTCCCATCTCTTTTACTTTTTTTATTTCCTTTGAGATAAGTGTCCTCGTATCAGGACACAGATCCGACGCCTGATGCAAATCTTTTAATGCTAATGGATATTCGTTCAAGGAAGTATAAGCTTGTGCTCTTCGAAATAATGCTTTACTATTTATGTTATCCGTTTCCAGAACCTAAATTAAATATATGTATTAAGACATAAATGCATTACTTCTGATTTTCTCACGGAATATTTACTTACCTCATTACAAAGATCTATGGCTTTACGATACTCTTCTTGCTTTAATCGTACAGCAGCTAAATTAAGTAATAAAGTTAATTTAAGATCCACCAATGAGGCATAAAATGTATCCGACATGTTTTTCTGTTTGTTCATCCAGTCGTAATATCGTAATGCTTTTCTATACTTTCTATTAGCATCCACATAATTTTGCTTTGTAAAATAACTATTTCCAGACTCTTTTATCTTCCTTATTACATCCTCCATAAATTTGTGCTAAAAATGTAAACATTCAAATTAAGGTATAATTTAACATATCAGTACGTAAGTAATAATTTTCAGAAATGATATATATATATATATGAATGATAATTTACAGTGAGCTTGTTAACATGTTTAGAATAATCCCAATCTTCTGGCCATGGCGTATAAACATCCTCAGACCCATCGTTCTCTTCTAATCCCCAATTTTCACCTTTTTTCAACTCTCCACAGTCAACTATACTTATTTTCTAAAAACAAATCAATCATGAAGCTAACTGTTCCAGGAAGTTATTAGCTTTGTAATTTAAAAGACAGCCTTACATCAACTGGAATGTCATTTTCAGTCGGTACTTTACAGAGCTCTAACACTGCACCCATGCCTTTTATAATCTTTCCAAATACTACATGAGTGTTATCTAGATGCGTAGACGCTTGAACGGTAATGATAAATTGAGAACTGTTAGTGTTTGGCTTCCCCTCGTTCACCATACTAAGTAGTCCAGGGAAGTTGTGCTTCAATTTAAAGTTCTCGTCGTCAAAGTAAGGACCGTAAATACTTTCCCCACAGGTTCCATCGAAATTAACAATATCACCACCCTGGATCATGAACTGTGAAATAACTGTAGCAATATAATATTACATATGTATGATGACTGTGTGTATAAATGTGTATGTCTTAAAAAATTAATTTCTATTCCATTCTTAAAAGAAATAAAAAGAATAAATGATCCACATTTCCAAAACACCTATTCGTTGCACTAGACTGCATTATAATTTTTTATCTCGTTTTTGCTAAATTTCGAAAAAATACATATCCATTTCACTTTAAGTACAATTAGTGTAAATAAAGAATAGACTCTAAACTAAAGTGGTAACTCAAACAAAATTGTACATATATGACTGTAGTCTAATTCACGCTCATAAAGCTCTTAGAATTATCCTTAGATTTGTTTGTGCCGCATACTCTTATTATAGTTCTTACTTACTTCAATGCAACTAAAAAATAAATAAAAAGGACTCGAGGGAGTAGGCGCGCTGTTCAGAATGCGCAAAAATTGTTCAAAGAAATCTTTCAATATAAAAGTTACATTTATTTGTTATAGTCTCCAGAGAAGCCAAATTAAGTTCTCTGTCAAGAAAAACATTTTCCCATGCCAGTTACAAGGCTGGATGGAATTCACAATTTTCGGTGCCTTTAATAATAAAATAAAATAAGTATTTTCTTATGGGAAAATGGATGTACAAAGAATTCACCCATCAACGAATACTGCAAGCACATAAAGTAAACTGCTAATCCAAAGTCTTGATAGCAAGGAATGTTCACAATTAAAAAATTGTTAAGTCAAATTATAAAATAATAAATAGATGACAAATAAAATGTACAATACGGAATTTTATTTATCATTTCTATTTATTATTTTATAATTTGATTAAAAAATTTTTTAAGATTAGCAGTTTACTTTATGTGCTTGCAGTATTCGTTGACGAGTGAGTTCTTTGTACATCCATTTTCTCATAAGAAAATATTTATTTTATTTTATTATTAAAGGCACCGAAAATTATGAGTTCCATCCAGCCTTGTAATTGGCATGGGAAAATGTATTCTCGACATATAACTTAATTTGGCTTCCCTGGAGACCGCAATAAATGAATTTCACATCTTCCGATCTTTTTTTATACATTAGGCAGTTCAAGTATGTAAAGTTGCGTTATTATCACTGAAGAAGGTTAAAAGACTAATCAAAACTATACAAAATTTATTATCGTTTAACGATTTTTCTTTATTCTATTGTCTCTTCAATAAATTTAACTTTTATATTGAGAGATTTCTTTGAACAATTTGCGCTCTCCCTTGAGCCCTTTTTATTTATTTTTTAGTTATTTTTAAGTTAGGGAAATGTGATATTCAAATTTTACTTCAATGCTTGTTTATTGGAGTGAGTAAGAGCTGTGATAAGGTGCGTATTGGAGCATACAACACGAACAAACCTCTTATTGGTTATCAAATGTTACGTAGATTCTACAATGAGTCAATAATCCTAATTCTAAGTTTTAATCAGTGAAATTGGCTAATAGCCAATTTAGACAACTAAGATTAAAACTTTCAATTATCAACTCATTGTAGAACCACATTTTAAGGAAGACAAATGATGCAGCCTATGATAGTCATAAATCAATTGTCATAAATCAAACTTTAACTCTATTTACCCTAAAAAAATAAATAAATAAATAAATGATTTATATTTCCAAAAGCCTTGGCTGAGGTGATAAATATGTGTATACGATAAATGAATGTCATAATAAATTAAATTTTGGATGTCTAATTCCATTTATTATGTCTGTTTCTACTAATGTAAATTAATCTCGGTTTGACTCCACATCTTTTTCTAATTCTTAGAACTAGAAATAGATGAAAGAGTTAGTTGAACCAAGATTAAAATTAAATTAGGGACAAACATTAGTGACACAATTCGATACAAACATCAGTCTAAATTTCTTGACATCCAATAAGCAATAAAGATAGAATACGCTGCGTTGATTTATATTATCGATGGATAATCATCAAATGGAAAATATTTCTATTTCTATTCTCATCAGCAAAAGAATTCTAATTCTATCCAATTTCAAAAAGATAAATAAGGAACATACAAGTACTTAAGATCGCAAGGTTTAGAAATATTTTTATAGGCTTTAGAATTATGACAAGGAATAAAGTTGTAAGGAATCGAACATTCGTGATCACGGTAATGCGCACCTTTGTGAAAGATAGTTCCCTTGTAATGTAGTTTTGGAGCCTTCAACCCGGCACCTTTCTCACCGGTACACAGAACACGAAAATTCTCTGCAGTCCGTGGCACGACATCCTTGAACAATTCTATGACAACTCTTCCCACTGAAAAACAATAAGACCGTGAGTTGGTGTTTGCACCGTACATAACCTTACTATTCATACCTTTTTCGGATCCGATCGCCACATCCAAAAAAACCACGGGGTTGTCCTCATTATTGAGCAAACTGTTCTTATTCTCTTCCGAAGGTTGTTTCATATTATTTCCTTCTCAGTACGATCACCACGGTGAAATTCTTATCTCGCAAATTTGACGTACACGATGTCGCTGCGTGAATGCAATGTTACTCGCACTTGTCGATTGTTGTGTTGTCTTTCTTCCTGGGGAATCCTGGGTTGCTTGATACGCACCTGCTCTCGAATAATAGGTCGAACAATAAGTTAATTATTGATGATAATATCTTAACACATGGAAACTTAACCGCAGTAATTTGACTGATTTGTGAAAATTTTTTAATAGCGAAAATAAATTCGAAAATTTTATGAGATTGAATTATGCAAAATGACTCACTTTTACTCGCATACATTTTTTTATTTATGAAAGCTCGCTGAACAAAAACGAAATTTTTATTTCCAAAATTTTTTGTATAATAAAAATTTTTGTAGGAAAATTAGATTGTTTAATTTCTATAATTAAAGTTGTACAAGAGTAAGAACTTGGATCAGATAAATTTAAATAACAGATAAATCCAAAGCAGAATAAAAACACTTTCTAAGAACACAATTAATAGAGTTTTCTAATTTGAACTTAAAAAAGTTCGTTTATTTCCACACAAATGTCTTCAAGTGGACTGAAATCATTTTGTAACATATGCACAATGTTTAACAATAAATCATGTTTTCATTTATTTTATGTTATTCCTTTTTATTTAAATTAATAAGATTTTTGTTTACTTGTTTCTGACGTCATCACGAAAAATATAAATATAAAATATTCCATAAATTTTTTATACTTATATTGTTATTCTCAATAAATAAACTGTAAGAAAATCATTTACCTATAATAAGGCGTAATTTTAATTACATCTGAAATGAATATGTAATTATATATATATAAATGTTATATATATATATGCACGTGAAATATTTATTTTATTTTTATTTTAAATATTACTATTTGAATATTAATAAAAAATTATTTGTAACTTTAAAAAAAAGAAAGATCAGGTCCCACCGAGATTTGAACTCGGATCGCTGGATTCAGAGTCCAGAGTGCTAACCATTACACCATGGGACCTCTTGCGATGCAATATATTAGATAGCGTATATTAACCGATTTAGTAAAGACTCAACCTTGTTCAACGTCAATAAAAATTCAAACCTTAGTTAGCGGATACTCGAAACATAGTTAGCGGAAATTCGAATCCCAGTTAACGCAGATCCAAGTTCCAATTAGCGAAGACTTAAGGCAATCCTAAAATCGTCTGCATTACCACCGACGAGATATATTCTCGTCGGTGATATTATACCGACTAAACGCAATAATTTTTGTATAACAATTACTTTTTTCTCTTTCATAGATTTGAAAATCCTTTTTCGGGATTAAAGTATACGAAATAAATATATATAATTTTCATGAAAACATAATTAACTTTTTAAAATAATTTAACAGACACATACATTTGGTCTTTCTAAAATCATCTAATAGATATTTTAAAATTTTTTTTATATGTTTTATAAAACTATCAAAAGACATCTAATGTCCAGAAAACATTCATATATTAACACTATTTATGAATCAATTTTAAGTTATTCTAATAACATGAATAATTTAAGTTCTAATTCTAACACGTCTACAAAAGACCGAGTAAAAAATTTAAGAATTGTTTAATAAATTGATATATCAATTTATTATAATTCTATATATTTGTACATAACTTTGCTGACAATATAATATATATTTATCAAAAATTTAAAAAAATCAATTCTAACAATTTTTCTAATTTTCAAGAATTTCCCAAAATTCAAAGAACTATGATTTTTGTAACATAAGGAGAGGGAAAAATATAAAGTTCTAAATATTCCTTTGTTTTATCGTTGTAATGAGTATAACAATGAAATTTCTCACAGAATAACATGTACTCGCATATCGCTTTATATAATAAATTTTAATACACATATGTAATATTTATCATTTTTATTTATATTTTCAGAATTCTTCCTCAACAAGAATTCTCGCTATATATATTTTATGTATATATAAATTATAATATCTATATAAAGCCAGATATTAATATTCTTATCATATTTAGTAAGTAGTCAATCTCTAGAAGCTTTTCTAACATTAGAAATGTATTATATTCTATTAGAAAACTTTTATTTATAATTTATTTTTTCGAAATAATAACGAATTGTATATTTTATCTCTTTACGCGATTCATTTTGACTTGTCAGTTTTTCATAAATTGCGATTTGACATGCGCTCTGCACACTTACCTTTTTTCAGTGATTTGCATTCAAATGAACAACGCTTAAAATGAATAAAATCATTAATTTAAAGCATTGTTCGTATTATTTTGAGCAATAAAAATGTACATTTGCTTTTTTCCGTAGTCTATATGTAACATCACATAAAATAGCGTTTGTAGGTCCTCCATATATGTGTATATGCGAAAAACGAGCTAATTCTTTTCATCGTTTTTTTAAATCGTACTAATCTGTTTCATACAGTAAATTTGGCAAATCATTTTAAAGTTCTCATTTTTGTTCTATATAGATACGATTGACAGATATTACGATCTACACGATGCTCTCTCTTAAGAGAGAAAGTCGATTATATATTATACAAATATGACCCACATAGAAATGCTTGTTTGTTCTAAAGCCAAGTTGATAAAGAAAAAAAGGTGCATTTTATGATTTTTAATAGAAAAAAAGTAAACGCTCCTGTGCGCTTCCGGACAATAATCTCCATCCTCGTTTGATGTTTAAATATTGAATGATAGCACGTACACAAATTAGAACACCTAGAAAAATAAATCGCATCAAAATTTATCTTTTTAGTAGTTGCCTTCGTCTAAAATATCTTTTGTAAGTTTAATTATCTTTCTTAAACATTATACAAACCAAATGCCATTATCAACCACCATAGCCATGAATTCTCTCGCGAAGCAAGGTCGGTAGAGTGTTTAACAATGAGTGTCCACTTCGTGAGAGACAATCCAAAGCCAGCTAGTGCACCGTAACGAGAAGCAATAGTGTGACAGAAACACATCAGTAACAAAAATCCGATCCAGTTGAATAAAAATGCGACTGTAAAGATAAATTAGTGCAAATTGTCATTATGGAAGATATTAGATTTTGTGGAATATGAAGATATATTTTCTTATTAAATTCTTATCGATTTAAACTTTAACTTAAAATATAAAGATATCCCACCAAGAAACGCTGTGAAGAACATAAAATCTGTGCCAAGTAGCCCACTTTCTGGATCTCCTTCCGCAGCTTCAGTATCTATTGCCAATATTGTTAAAGGCTGCTGTGGTGGTCTAATATTTCCTGGCTGTAAAAAGAGATTTAGAGCTCTAGAGAAACAGAATATTTCGAAATATAGACACGTATATTAAAATTTTTTTGAATACAGTTGTGTACCATGTGTACTTGAGGTTGTGGCTCTCCTTGTAGAGTCTTTTCACGCTGAACCTCTTCATAACTGGGTAATTTTGTAGCTACTTCATAAGGTGGTGGTGCAGAGAAATCTAGTTTCGGAGGTGGAATCTCTTCCCCATCAGTCTAAATAATTTTACTCGATTAATAGTTATTCAAATCATATAAAATTGTACATATTTTATGTATTATATAATATGATATAATTTATGCATTTATGTTAAATATTACATAAATAAATATGAATTATATAAAATATTACATAAATTAAATAGACTACATAAATTATATAAAATTAACATAATAATATAATTTATGTAACATTATGTAATGGGCTTGTCCTCTGTGTGTGTATGTGTGTGCGTGCGTGCGTGCGCGCGCGCGCGTGTGTGTGTTCTAAAACTACATTTAAACTTTCTATCTATTCCATTTTTAAAATAATTAATATATTGTAAATCAATTCAGTTACAATAAACAAGCTTATTATATTATATTACAATATATTACCATTCGGTTTGTCGTTGTAGAGTGTGCACCAGCAGTAGATGCTCCAGAATGTCCAAGCATGTCAACTTGCATAAATGGCATTGCTACAGTAACCGTAGGAATTTCGTTTTGACTTGATGTTTCGCCACCAGTATCTGTGTCTGCTTGAGGTAGCTGTGAAACAATGCATAAAATAAATGTCAGTAAATCCATATACTTCACAAAGTATTGGATGCTTTCCATTTAGTGATTCAAGTTGATACAAACATCATTATATTTTTCATGAAATTCAAGTGAATAACAAATATAGAATAACATTTACATTACTTTATCATAAAAAAAAAACGGTAAAGCATTATTATCCTCTGAACATTGTGCCTTCGACAAGAATAACTATCAAAAATTTTATAATCAAAATATACATACATCAAATTGGAATCAAAATATACAAAATATATTGATTGCTTTCAATTTTTACTCAAATAATACTAAATATAGTTATGATTATTTTATATTGAGATAGTGATATCACTTGCTTACTTTAGTAATAAAGTTATTGCATAATAACACAAAATTATAATCTTTTTTTACTTTTTAATGTGATTTAATAAGATTCAGTAAAACACGCAGTCTCGAACTTGTGTAAATTGTAGATAAAAATTAAGTTGAATCTTACTTGTCAGAATAAAAAGGAACATTCATTCAACTGAGTTATGATTTCATAAATAAGAATTATCCGAGTTTTAGTGTAAATGAAAAGCAATTATTATGTACATGTTTTTCTGGATCATAGATAACAGTAGTTTAGTTTCCATCGAAATCGTCAATCGGTTTCACTTTGATGCAGTATGTTTCCGTTAGAAGTAAAGACCTTGTGAAGCGACAGTGAAATGAGCATAGTCAGACATATTTTTATTGACTTAAATTTTGGTTCTACGCTGCATGAGACATGAATTAATGCTTCGGTGAAGACCACTGACGTGATATTTTTGCGCACAAGAATGATGAAAACAACGCAAGACACCAGCGTATGACAGGACAAACACAGAGCAAACTACGATCGCGCGAGGAAACACGTTGACGATCACAGACTTGTCAAGGTGACAATAAAAAGTATTTTGAGTGAATAGAAAAGATCATGTGAGAGGTGTTCTTGATGAATGCGAAACCACAGCAATTTGCAATCTCGTCATGGGATAGACGTACCGTATTATGACGGGCGTTACTGTCCATTTCTGATCAGATTTGCACGGCGTAGCTGCGAGACTATAAATCGCGAGAACTTTTCCTGAGAGAACGAGTACGCGTTTGCAGGACGCGAAACGTCCTTGCTCGAGTCCGAGACAAACGGTAAAAAGCTCTCGCAATCAATGCCTTGACAGCTGGTATTGCTAATAAGTCGTAATCGACGTGACGACTGGCGATCGTCCTGGAGTAACGTCTATCGTTTTCTCGATTTACGGGACCGTAGGTTCCTCAGGCTCCGATCGCACTGGATCAATTGGTACAATCATTCATCTCTTCTTTCTCCTTTTTTCATTTTTTTGGCAAGTATTCATTTCATTATCATCAGTAAATTTACAAACATCACATTTTCAATATCTGGAAATTCGGATAATGAGACATGGAATGCCAAGCGACGATTGGTTAGTCACAGTCGTGAGTTGCGAGTCAACACTTATTACGCAAAAAAAAAAAAAAAAAAAAAAACAAGTATAATAAGCCTTAAGGAACTGACCAATCATAGTTGAGTTTTCTCCTCAAATTCGATTGTGATTGATCGATTTCCTAAAGCTATTTTACCAATTGAATGCGATCATTTTTAATATAAGCAGAGAGAAAACTTTTATTAAGGTTTCTCTCTGATATAAATATATTTTTATATCCCTTTAGGGCTGTCGCACACACTATTTATAACAGTAACTGTAAAGCCTGATGAGTCTTCTATAATAAGTCATTAGTTATAAATCAGAAGTTAGAAGCTAAAAATTGATGACTGTGATTAGTCATTTTTTAGCTTCTGACTTCTGATTTATGACTAATGGCTTATTGTAGAAGATCCATAAGAGATAATTGAAAAATACAAATAATAGAGACAGAGAATAATAAATTTCTTAAAATTTGTTAAGTATTATTGCCTGTTCCTATTGTCTGTGTTTTTTAATTATGCATTAGTCCAGATCTACAATAGATTTTTAAGCCTAAGTCATAAGAAATAAACGAATCATAATCAATTATTCTTCTCGCATTCAATTGTAATTGGTCAATTTCTTACGACTTAAGGCTTAAAACATCTATTGTAAATCCGAGGTTACTAAACGAAAAGCGTCGTAGCAATTATTAGGTGTTCTCAATGAGTTCTTGTACCTGTTTGGTCTATATTTTTAGATCTAATGGAATATGCCACTCAGATGCAAGAACTCACTGAGTGGTCGTGTTTCTGGATGCATCTATTGATGTTTTTGATTGGCTGTTGAGAAGCATTGCGATTGGCGACAGATATTCGCAATGCATTGTAGAACGTCCTTTAGGACGGGACTCTAGTCACCGAAAGTAGCGCGGCACGCCGGAAAACAATCTTAATAACTCTCTTGTTGTTTTTCCGATAAGTTTTGTAGTATATTTTTATGAAGAACAACGCTTTATTTCATCACGTTATACAGAAATATTATTTATTTGCGTCTCGGTCGACGGAGCGAAAAATAAAGTGGCATGATGAGGGGGGGGAGCTCGAAAGGGGGACGCATAGATGGCGCGGCTCGCGGTCATGTCGTCGTGCACAAACGACGCTTCGCACGCAAGTCAGTCGCTCGCTGACGTTCGGAGTAACTTGTCGAGCATTGTTCATCGTCCTCGCGATGTCGGAAGTATTCAAACTGGGTGATTTAGTATGGTGTGTATTTCAAGTGCGCGCGATAACGCAATCGTATATCCCGTGTTCATTCGTACAGTCTAATTTCATGTGGTACATCTTTTTTTTCTGACTTTCAGGGCGAAGATGAAGGGATTCTCGCCGTGGCCCGGCCGGGTAAGTGAAGTCCCCCTCCCCTCGATTCTCACTAAGCTTCGCGACGTGAGTTCGCGCTTCTCTTCCCGTTAACGTCGCTTCTGCGCGCGCGCGCTCGTATTTGGCGGTTTTCGTATCGTTCTGCCTCGTCGACGTTCGCCGCCGCGACGGAATGCACCAGCTGTCGACGCCACTGGCTGCGGCGTTGCGGCGTATCGCGTCGTACGGAGCAGCGCTGTCTCCCGCCACACCCGACCTTCGAATTCAAATTGGCGCGCAAGCCGCGGGAGCTTATAACCTAAATCCCTTGCAACCTCCCGTGGATCTACCTTCCACGCTCGGCGAGCTCCCAGCAGGATGGGACCCTCCTCTCCCACTCTTTCCGTCACATGTCTCGCTGCAGGTTTCGAAATTTCTTCTGGGTCGACCAGTACCGTTGGACGTTCTGCTGTCGCCAAGACTTCAGAATTTGTCCCGCGTAATCCATTTCCTCCTTTCCGATTGGCGGAAACGCGTGACGTCAGCGGCGTGTCGGGCGAACGGTCTGTGATTACGCCAGGATCTCGAGGTTGTCAACGATGCATTTTCTACTAGTTTTTAGCGAGGCCGGTAATCATATTCTGATATTACAATCAAGAACATTCTTAGGTACGAACTTGAGACTACTTCATAACTTCGTTATATTACTTATATATATGAGACGTGCGTTATTGTTTGAATCGAATCATAAAATTGATTGTGACTTGATATGGTCTTGAACATAAGATCGGATTATGAATATCTTCCCAGACGATTATTCTGTCATGCGAGAGTATGTGAGAGAAGATAGGAGAAAGAATATTTTAGGATTAGGAACGTTCAATGAATAACTCCCGCAGTTCTCTGGAGGCTGTTTTTACGCGGCAACCGCCGTGCACGGTAGGGCCGTACGAATATTAGAGTGAATTATCAACCTAGGGGGTCGATTGTGTACTTTAAAATGAAATAAAAATTACAAAAGTAGGTAAATTCACTAGGTATTAGTCATTGAAATTATAGATATTGTAGTAATTTTGTTCACTTTTGTAATTTTCATTTTATTTCAAAATATACAATCAACCTCCAGGTAGAACAATCATAATAATACGGTATCATAGGATCTTATCACATTTGTCACTTATAAGTTTACTTATATAGTACCAATAAATTTATAAGTGACTTATAAGTGACAAATAAGATTGTAATGAAAGAGACATCCTTGTATTATTATGACACCCGTATTCTGAGAACAGTGGATATGGCCCTAGGTCGGAAAGTTTAATCTTAATATAAAGAGAAAACTATATGTAATTATAAAACATAGTGTTTGCAGATGGAAAAATGATGGAAATTTATTTCTAATATGTTTATCTTTCTTAATTTTAAAATGCATTTAAAATTATTAAAAGTTTATATCTAATGATTTGTACACGCGATAATAAATGTAAAATATTTTGTTAATGTTAATTTTTTAATAAATATATTATTTTTATTTTGTAAAAGTTTGATATTATTTTCAATGATACTGTTTTCCAAATGGATTGTAAATTGAAATTGAATTCAAGATGTATATGATAAAATAAATGTTACGATTATTATTAGTTTTGTATAATATTAATTATAATTCTCTCAGTACTTATATATTGATGTTATAATGCATGTAAAGGTATCAGTTCCTTCAAAGGACTTGAAGAAGCCCGCGAATGCTAAAAAGGGACCAGTACAATGTATCTTCTTCTTTGGGACAAACAATTAGTAAGTTCTATTTTTAAATTGTTTATCTCATTTTACTCATAGAATCACAGTGTTACTATGATTTATAATTCTCAATGATGTCTTTCTTGTAGCGCATGGATAGAAGAATCCCACATTAAACCCTACCAAGAATATAAGGATACTTTAGTGAAATCTAGCAAATCTGGAGCATTCAAAGATGCAGTGGAAGCTATAGAAGATTTTATCGCCAAAGGAGAGGTGAGTGAGATTTTCGTATGTTCGATAATTATTCATAGATGCATTATAATTTGTTATAAATAATTTTATATTAACTTCATTAATTTATTAAATTAATAACTTAATTAATGTATTATTAATTTAGTTGAACATTGTATTGATGATTGATGGCATTTTATGCATATATAGATGTATTTATAGATATATATATATATA
>NW_017305778.1:2728636-2730081 GCF_001594115.1 Trachymyrmex septentrionalis | reverse complement strand
CACCAGGTATTTGAGGATGGTTTGGATCCAGATTCCTTATTTGACAGACTCAAAGAAGAGACTATATCTGAGAAGAAAACGCCCGTCGTCAAAACACCGAAGCCGCGAAAGGTCAGCAGCGAACCCATCTTCCATTTTTCATCAACAACTGTCAAAAGTATTTTTTTATTATATTTTATATTATATATACAAACTGAGTAACTGCTGCTACAGGAGACTGCTACTAAAACCACCAAGCGTCTCAGCGACAGCGGTACAGAACGTCGACCGGCTAAAAAGCAGCGTCGAGAATCCAGTAACAGTAACGGTAATAGACTTGGTAGTATCAGTCCTACCCTGAACCATTCTTCCTCGGCCAGAAAAACGGGCTCGCTTCTCAATAGACCGGCAAATATCGCCAGACCCGTAAGTAATCAATATTATGATATTGTTTTTATTATTAGCCTGATGCCCATTTCTGTTATTGTAGATTAATTTTAATCTCGATTCAGTTAACTCTTTATTTTTTTCTAGTTCTAAGAATTAGAAAAAAAAAAACAAAAAATAAGTTGAATTAAAATTAGCATTAGTCTTTATTAGTAGAAACGGACATATATAAGAGATTTATTTATCCTACCCTGTGATTATTATTGATTAAAGTCTGGCCGACAGAGAATAAATAGAATCTAATGATATTATTAAATGATCTGAATGATACATAAATCTGATCTGAATATTGAAATATGTATTCCCCAAATGAGTTTCCATCTTAATATTAAAATCGTGAAATGTCACATATCTCTGTTTTTGAGCGATTGATTCGCAAGTGGCGATTCATGGTTCAAATCCCGATTCTTATCCCATGTTTGTCGTGATTTTATAAGAGATTGAAACATTACAGATGTCAGTGAAGGAAGTAATTGGTTAATAATAATATTAAATTCTATTTATTGTCATATTATAGTTATGTTTTCTTCATTCACAATTTTCAATTTTATTAAATGTACAATATTTCGGTACATGTAAAAAAAAGTTTGTTTATAAACATTTGGAATTGTATTTATATCACTCATTTAGCGTTAAAAGATATTTGTGAACATTATGTTACACAAGATCAAGAGTATGCACGCGTGAGATGTTTCACCTATATATACGCACGCGACGCATACACGCTACACCCCAGTACCGTAGTTAGGTACATGTAGAACCCACCTTGTTTTTTTTTCATAATCTGCCACCTGTTATTTTTGTAATTTTAACGTCAATATGAAATAAAAAATTATAATTATATAAACCAAAGAATTAAGATTTATTTTTGCATTAAATAAACGATATCGGAATTATATTTAATTGTATATTCAGGATAGGATTTATCTATAAGCGCATTAGGCGCAATCTATGAATCCTAATTACTTAAAGATTTATCTAATTATTTTTAATAATTTTTTATTTTTTTTAAGTTATTT
>NW_017305778.1:2725656-2728536 GCF_001594115.1 Trachymyrmex septentrionalis | reverse complement strand
TAGACATTTACAGTTAATAATTAGTATTTTATTTGAGACATCTTTTATCAAAATATTCCTCTAAAATTCTACATAAAGGATCAAATATTCTATATATATAAAACTAAAGAATATTTTTCTCGATTAAAAATAATGAATTTTTTTAGAACGTATACTTTTTTTTAAATTTTTGAGAAATGTTTTCTCATAATTTTTTATTTTTTGCAAATATTTTGTAGAATTTTAAGATTTAATAAAAATTCTATTAAAATAAATTTTAAGAAATAATGAAATGCAGTTAATTACATTTTATTTCTAATTTTTTTAACTAGAATTTTATTAAAAGTTACGTAGGCTAAATCTAATTTTTTATCTTTAATAAATTGCGATTTCCTTATTTATAATAGTTTTAATTGTGTACTATTGAGAATTTGAAGATTTAGATTATTAAATTAGATTAATTTTAAACATACACATGAATGAAAAATATTCGATCAAGGCGATTCTTTGTGCTTAATAATATTTCTTGTGAATTTTTTAATACAATTTTCAATTTAAATAGACGTATTAAAAATCTGTAAATAATTTATTGCGAAAAATATTACTTTAGCCAAGATTTGAGGACTCGGATTTCGTGAATTTCGTGCGGATGTTCTCCTATTTCGATCGAGGTATTGGGAGAAATGCTCATACCTCTCAAAATTCAGTAAATCCGCGTTTTTCGACTGAAATAATATGTTTAGATTAATTAAATTATTTAGATTAATTAGATTAAATTAAATTAATTCCTTATGAAAGGAACATTTGTTATTGAAAAAATACGTTTGAAGAATTATATAAAATTCATGAAGTTATTCTTCTTTTTACAAAGACTAAATTAGGAATAGCTATGTCTATTCCTATCATTATATATACTTCTCTCAATACAATTTATAAAATAGAAATTACGTAAATTTTCTCAGAATTTGTTTAAACAAACGGTTTTTTAGATACAGTTTAATAGTTATTTTATTTTGAGTCATTTTTTTATGTGTAATATTCTATAAAGTATTTTTTTTCAATTACGAATTTTTTTAGAACATATATTCTTACGTAGAAATTTTTGGAAATATTTTCTCATAATTTTTTATTTTTAGAGCTAAAATATTTTAGTATTAAAAAATCTAATAAGAATCTATTAAAGTCTATTAAAATGGGTTTTAGGAATTAATTGCATTTTGTTATTTCCAGGGTTGGGTAAGTTAATGTTTTTTTTAACTAAATTAAGTTAAAATTAATGAAATAATAAAATTAATAAAATTAAGTTAAAAGTTGAAGGAATACAGAATTAATTTAATAAAAGTTAAGTTGAGATTGAATTAACTTTAGTTTTAAAAAAAGTTAATTTTGAAAAAAATTATTTTTGAAATCAGAATGTCTTAATTTTTCTTAAAATGAGATTACTTTAAATAACGCTTACAAATATAGATTATTAGGTAAATTTAATTTTATATATCACATGTAAGTTATAATAATAAGATCACACCATAAGGCGTTTTTATCAAAATCTTGCGAGAGAGAAGGGTATATGTTTGTATTATTTCTCTTTCTTTAACTATTATTTAATTTTCTTTAACTTCTGAAATGACTGCTCATGCATGTTTACGATTACATCGATTAGATATTTGTTACAAAAAATATACATAAAAATGTAGAAAATGGGTGGATGTGCAATACTATAATAAGACTTTTCATCTAATGTTTATTTCATATTTATGTTGCTGAAATATAACGTTTATGATACCTAAAATTAGTGTGATTTAAATATAAGCGGGAATTGACAAAACTTAGCGAGTATTTAGAGATAAAAACTGGCTACCGTATGGTGTAACTCTTATTATAGATCTCTCATCATAAAATCATTAAATTTTTTCTAAATTAATTCTCTAATGTTTAAGACTTTATAGAAAAAAAATATTAGCATTAAGAGAGATAGAAAAATTTTTAATTTAAAAAAAGTTTATAAATTAAAGTTTAAAAGCAATTAAATTAAGTTAAAAATTAATGCATTTAAAATTAACCAAATTGAGTTAGAAGTTATTAACTTTTTAACTTTTTTAACTTTTAACTAGTTACTACTCAACCCTGGTTATTTCTATTTTTTTACTAAAACGTTATCTTAAAGTCACAAATTAATTCTAATTTTTTGTCATTAATAACTTTTCTTATTTACAACAGTTCAAATTATTATCTATAATAGGGAATTTGTGAAGATTTGGATTAATCATTTATTGTGAAAGGTACATTTGTTATTATTGGGAAAAGATATATTTTAAAAATAAATAGAATTCTTAAAGTTGTTCGTTTTTTTACCGAGAAAATATTAGAAGTAGATATGTGTTTATTCCTTTCCCGTAATATTCCTTTTCCTTGTTTCGCAGGTTACACCTCCTTTAGACGTCGAAACAATGTCGCAAACTCTCAGAGAAAAGAATATCCTTCCATCGACTTTGAAATTTGGTTTTCTCGGGCTCGGCATCATGGGTAGCGGTATTGTGAAAAATTTGATCAACAGTGGTCACAGTGTGATCGTGTGGAATCGAACACAGGAAAAGGTATGTACCGACATTTTTTTTTCTTTTTTTCTGTAAGATCATATGCGAAAAATTTTTGCCGATGACCATATTTACAGTAGTGTTTGTTATTATTTAAATAATGAAAATTTGTATATATAATTACACACATACTACTTTAAATATAGACTGCCATTTGAAAACAATAAGTGCAACAATAATTTAATAAATGATTTAATATTTTTGACATATATGTATATAAAGATTACTTGTATATATTATATATGTTCAAACATATTACATTATTTGTGTGTGTGTGTGTGTGTGTGTGTGTGTGTGTGTGTGTGTG
>NW_017305778.1:2720598-2725556 GCF_001594115.1 Trachymyrmex septentrionalis | reverse complement strand
TGTGTGTGTGTGTGTGTGTGTGTGTGTGTGTGTGTGTGTGTACAAAAATAATAAAGCTTAAACAATTAAAGATTAAATATATTGAAAGATTATATATACATATAATCTTTTATTGATTATACTTTATATTATAATTAACTATGTTTATCTCGTCAATTTTGTTTTTGAATGTGATATTTTGATCAATCATTACATGCAATTTGTTATGTGCGAAAAAGGTTTTGTTGAAGAAAAAGAGTTTGTTAAGAAGATCAAAAAGTAATAAACAATGAGATTTATTAACTTTGAGAATTATATGATACAAGTTGAGCAGATTTACCAACGTCATTATCTCAGTCGAGAGAAATAACTCGGGATTATTTTCGCAAAAGCGAACAAATTGCTTTATTACAAATGGCTTCTAGATCTTTTACATCGCTCTTTATCGGTTTATCTTAATACTAAAGCTCTATCTAAATATTAAAGCGATTTAACCGCTCGGTCTCTTCTAATTTTCCAACATGAGTAGTGCTCGAACAGCAGATATAGATTAGTGCCATTTTCTCTTTGTTCCGCAAGTTTACGACGTAGGAAATGACAGTTTATGCTCTCGCTATAATTGGTAAAATAATGGTTAGAAGCTCTATCTTTATTGTTATTATTGTTATAGTGTTAGCAATAATAATTATATTTATAATTCTATATTAAAAAATAAATACACTTGGTATCAAAAAATTGACTAGGACATTTTTTTTTATATAGAACTATAATTATAATAGTTATATTACTAACTAGAGTAATTATTATAACAATAATTATAAAAATGGAACCCCATAATTAATTTATTATGCAATTATAGTCATAAATATCAACATACTTCTCTTAGTGGTAGTTCCAATAATATGAAAACAGCTGTTCGGCTTAAAAAGAGGCACGTCAAATTTTTTTTTTCTCTCTTTAGTACCCGAAATATTTCCGAATATTGAACTATAATATAACAGCTACTTATACTACAATATACGAATATATATTCGATAACGTTGATATTTTTAACAAATTCAAGTGACTGACAAACATCATTTCGTGAATATTCACTATAAGTTTTTACTTTGCTTATACATAATTTATTTCCAATATTTTTATAGATAATTAAAATATATATAAATGAATATAATTACTTAGATTGATCATTACTTTCATAATCGCTTCGGAGACTCTTCTCTGCCGTGTGCAATTTATGCGATTTATTGTTGTATATCCAATAAATATTAGATCATATTGCAAATTTCATTGTATATCAATAATTTATATCCTTCAAAGGTTTACAAATCACATCGTTTAAAAGACTCATTAGATAAAGTATTGAAGTTATCACAGGATGTCCCAAACGAATGATGTATAGTTTCAGAGGTACTCAGGACATCGCTTGCATACTAAGAAATTAAAGCTCCTCTCACTGTTATGTCACTAAAAGTAAATGTTTCTATATAATACGCACTACAATATATAAACTTCTACTACAAAATTATTTTTTTGCAGTATTTAATTTTGGCAAGAGAGAATGCCATTCGTTAATCGAATAGATAGAATACATTCTATTACCTGTTTTCTCTAATTTTATCTATGATATGATAAAATATTCGATTTGTAGTGGCACAATTAATTTTTAATACGCTAATACATTTTTTATTTTTATCGTTTAATTTGCAAAATTAAGAAGAAATAATACAAAAATTTATACACTTTATCTTGAATATTCAATTGACAAAATATTTGATCAATGAAAAGATTATAATTTTATTAAAATAGCGTACTTTCATAATTCTTTCCGAGAATTATTAAGCATTATTTATTATTAAATACTTACTCGTATTTAATAATAATTATGCCACTGTCGATATATTTTGGAGCGCAAAGTCACACATTTCTAGAAAGCAACTACGCACGATCAAATTACTTCGATTTTACACGTCTCGATCACGTCCTCATCACTGATAGCACTTTTTTATATCAAATTTTTAATTTACATGTTGCACATAAATGCGTTACACCTCATATTAAAACTTCGCGATTTAAAAATGACGTCGTATAAAAAATATACATGCTGGAAGCATAAGTACGAGTATGAAGGAGCATCGATATATGAAGGAGCAGAGAAAAGATTCTATCGCTTAAGATTTGATGTGCCGTGATAAGAAATAGCTAGTTAAACTTTAAACTATTCTCTAAGTGTAGTAGAGTTTCTCTCATTTTGTCGCTTCCAAGAACATTCTGACTTAGTTTGTGTAATAGATACCCTTTAATTAACATTAAAAGTACGTCGTGTAAATAAATCTGTCGGATTTTATTGAGTTTGAACAAAAATTTGTAGCACTATACTTTATTTGCATTAGAATAGGGCGGGGTTTTTTTATCCATTTTTTACGATGCTTATGTTTCTGAACAGTGTTGATTACTTAAAGATTGTACTTGTGCCCTCAAGGAGCAATCATGATTGTATAATGTAATTATAAGCACTGCAAAGAGATATTACCGTAAATTTCGTATTACTTTAAAGTTGAAACTGACGAAATAGCTCCGCCCTATCCTATGTCTATATGTTTTTAAAAAAAATTTGACAATTACACCATTTGATAAAGTAAAATTTCAGCTTTAAGGAATGTCTGTTTTTTAAATTGCAGTATGACGATTTTTAACGGAGTCCTGAGCAGTCCAAATATTCCTTTTATTTAATCCGCGATAACTCAGTAACAAAAAATCTTAGGAGAATATTTAAAAAAAAAAAGGATTTTATTGTGAAAACTTAAATCTTTCACCATAGAAATTAGGCACAGGCTTCCAAAGTGAGATGAAAATTTCTCATTTTAGCTTTTATATATAAAAGTTTTTTATATATAAAAATTATGAAATTTATAAAAATTTAAAAGACATACAAAATTTACAAGACAAATTTAAAAGACAAACATAGTGTCTTTTCGAAAAAAGTAGAGATTTTAAAAGATGTAATTTAAGTTACTTTAAAATTCTTTTTTTTAATTTTGTTTATTTTTAACGAAGTTACAGCTGCTTAAATTTTGAAGTTTGTAGTGCCACGAATTTTTATTCAAACTCGAAGTATTTTCTCGTACCCTTCTCCTTGTAATAATCTTGAATAGAACAATGATGTAATATGAAGGGACTACAATAGTATTAACCTATTCACAATCGAGCATGTTAGTTAAAAAATTAGTCAGAAAAATGAAAAGATTATAATAATTAATCTTTTTAATATTTTTATCAAACTGACGGTTATTAATTGAATATTAATTCCAAACTTTTGATGTTAATTACATTTGCACGCGATAATGGTTTTTTCGATAAATTATTGAATTTCATAACAAAAGAAGAGTTAATAAAAATTAAACCGCAGATGTTGGTATTAATGATTGTTTTTTTTTTAATTGGAATTACAATGGGTGCTCTCATTGAAATGTGGATATTTTCTGATGTTTTTTTTTTTAAATTGAATTTATCTCCAAAGTATTTACAGTGAATCAATAGATTTGGTAAGCATCGAAAAAGGCATACATTAATATAGATTAAATATTAATGCGTACAGTTCAACTCTTACTTCCTCTTTTTAACATTTTACATTCAAAGTTTTTCGTTTTTTCCATCAAACTATATAATTAAACAATTCGGTAACATTAAAAATAAGACTAAGTATCACGACATTGGGAAGAGTGACAAAAAAAGATAATTGTAAATTATCTCACAGCTTTGCCAAAAGCCTCAACAGATATCGATAGAATTATATGGAACAGTGTCAGAGATTATTCATTACTTACATAATTGTGCCACTTTTAGTAAATTGTAAATTGTATTGTGCCACTTTCAGTCAATTCTAAATTGTATTTCCTAGACTTTTGGACCCTATTGTGTAACTATTAACATTGTCGTTGTTGGTATGTGTATGTATTGTTGCGAAGGTTTTAAATAATAAAAGAGCTGGACAACTATATTGACACATTGTTAAGAATTACAAAATAGGGGTCTTAGAGTTCGTCGCCTGATTTATTTTACTACTATTTGTGCGATACACGAAAATTGATATAGTTGACAAGTGTACCGTTTTTTTTTAAATCTAATTTCATTTTAAAATAAAGTTTATTGCAAATGAGAAATACGGTGCTATTAACTATCAGTCTGTCCAAATTCTTAATGAAGTTGCGAATCGAATATTATATTCGATTATGACCACAAGTGTGTAATTTTGTTTACAGTTACCACCAATCAATTATGTAAATTAGAGCAAAAAACCTTTATTTGAATTAGCGCACGCGAATATCTGTGAGATTTATGAGACTAGATACATACAATTAGGTTGATCGATTGCACTATTTGTATAGTGTTACTATTCTGATTAGTTGGTCTACAGCCAAATACTGGGCGTATCTAAAAAGAGGATCAACAATTGAAAAGTATTCTTTAATAAAAGCGGAGATGTTTTCTTAGTAAAAGCTTGAATAAAAACTCTTTGAGTTGTGAAATTTTTTAGAATAAATATTTCGACGGTTACAAATATTAAATACTTGAGTGTAATGACTATATATTTCCAATGTAAAATTAAATTAATCATTTTAGGATGAACATTATTGAACAAAAATCCACAATTCATATTTAACAATTTTTTTATATTTAAATTGTTTTGTATATAAAAGATATCACATCCATATATATATATATATATATATATATATATATATATATAAATACATACATATATAAAAGAAAAATTCAATTTTTTAAATAAAGATGTTTCTGTAAAATAAATTCATTTTCTGTTAAAATAGATGTTATGTTTTGCATTTGGATGTAAGCATAATTGTTTTATGTTTCACTGTAATGTTTTTCTTATCCAGTATGCTGAAATTCGATATTCTTTAGCAACATCTGGTGTGCTTTTATGATTTAACTGTGCTCTTTGCATTCTTACTGTA
>NW_017305778.1:2708997-2720498 GCF_001594115.1 Trachymyrmex septentrionalis | reverse complement strand
ACTATACTATATAAAATTACATGATGCACGTTCGGATTCTGACAATAACGAGTATCCTTCTATGCGTGTATAATGTATTTATTTATTAAAAAGTTTTCTATTCATTTTTTATAGCCCACCAGTATGCAAAACACTAATAACGCATTTATTTGCTTTGCGATGGATTACGTCAGTTAATTATATTGAAAAACATTTGAATACTCTGTATTTACAGTTCAACTTTTCACTGAGAAAACATTAACTCCAGCTTCATCAAATTCGAGCAACCTATCGATTCTACTCGGATTTAACTCGACCGGGTTTCTTTCGGTATAGAATAGGATTCCTCTTACGATCACCACGATGCCGAGACCAACTACATGGTTTCTACCATGGTTCTGCTTCGTCTTGCGTATCTCGTGCGCGGCTTCCCCCTCCGTCTAACGGAAGAAGCGTGATAAAATTTTATCTCTCTTGCTGCTGACACGATCCAAAAATAACGTCAATACTCTTCTGGCCGTAGTCATTTTCCTTTCTGTTTCGTTCCATTGATATCGTTGTCATAGGTGACTCAACCATTTCTGCGATCGGCAGTAACCATTTAGATAATGGGTCTGCACGTGCCCTTTCATCACGTGATTTTTTCGACACAAAAGCATTGCATTCCTGACGATCCGATCGAGATTTACAATTTCTTACGAGAATGAACCAAGTCCGTAAATATCTAAACTAAGGATTTCTTGAGATCTTACGTCTTTCAACCATAAATTACCTCAGTTTATGATACGTCTATTAGAAAATGAATATTGTTACGAACTATATTTGTAAACAGAATTTAAAACAAATGTATAGTTTACATGTCTAATTTGTAAACTATAATTATTGTTTCTAGTTTCTTTATATATTACAAAGTTTCAAGAAACTTACTTTTCAAAATAATTTTAACTTAATCTCTCATTTGCTCTTTACGTTTTCCTTTGAATTTTTAAATTAATCATTTGTACATAAAGATGTCATGTTTTTATGAATAGCATTACTTTTTTTTCTGTTTTGTAGGACTGTGATAAATTTAATAAAATCTAGGTTTGATACGAGTATTATAAAATAAAAAAAATTATGCGTAGAATTAATTTGATATTAATTATTTTTAGGACAAATTAAATTCCAAATATTTTAAGTGAAATTATTTTGTTACGCTGTAAAAAATGATTAATATATTTTTACGGTATTTTGAAATTATTATTTTTCGTTCAGAAAATTTATCATTGAATTTTTATTCTTTATGTAGTTGGTTATAAAATTTTGAACTGAATTTTTTGTTAAATTTTGTTAAGTTATTTAATCCATTAAAAATTTAAATTGGACAAATTATTGATTATTCTGACTATTGTCGTTTTTCTAACTCAGTTACTAAATGATATATATATGTATTACGGAGATACTCTCCCGATGATTAAAGTTAGCGTTAATTGAATAGCTTACAGTTAGTAACTTTGTTAATTAGCAATATCGCTAATTAATACGATTATTAGTTATTATCTTTATGTTTACGCGTGTCTTTAAAAAAGAGAGAATAAAGTTTTTAATATATATATATATCTTTTTTTTCTACGAAGTCTGATTACGATATGGAATTTGGATAGGGGATTAAGATGTAGATGCTTAGCGACGATTCATCAGGATTTATTCAACAAAGGGGTGCTTGGCAAAATTTCTATAAGAGCAACTTTGTTGCAACTAAATCTGTACATACAATTTCTTTCTCTGAAACGCTGTTTTTGTTTAAAATATTTAACAGCTAATATAATTTTTTTCATTATAATTTTCTTTCTCTTTCGCTTTTTTTGCTCACGAATGCCGGATGGTTCGAGATATGTTGCTGTATAATAATTAAAAAATTAAGTACGTACATTGGTTACTTTCAGGCATGTTTCCTTTTCTTTCTCCGATAGGCACATACTTCTATATCGTGATCAATTTGTAATCTATTACGTTAAATATAAGTAATTAAAAAAAAAAGAAAAGAAGAAAGGAAAGGACGTGAGCAACCGAATGCTGATGATTTTCCCGCTGATTTTTAATTCATGAAAAAATTAAGACAAATAAGACAAAAGCAATTAAAATGAATTGCGGGTATGTCGATCTCGCTGCCTCAGTCTTTAGTAATGAGAGAATGATCCGATTTTTTTTGTGATATCACTGATACATAAAACTTTCACGCACGTATATTTACAGAAAGAGTTGAGAATGATTCTCTGCGGAACTTGCAATCTTAAGACTTTTGGAATTGACAACTAGGCAAAGTTACTTTTCCTCCTCGTCGCGCTTGTAAGAGGAAATTAATTTACAGTCAAGTTAACGAGGACGCGAAATGCAATTCGCGTGTTTCTCTTTTTATTTTGAAATCTTTATCCTTTCGAATGATGGCAGTCATCCAAAAATGATGACACTGATGAAAAAAAGCACACGTCGCTTAACGAGAGACGGACAGGTTGCAAGGTCGATCATATCAAGAGTAGTCCTTGAAAGCTGTCCGTAATTTTTTTTTGTTCTCCTAGATTAGCACATGCACACACTTTCTTGCGATTGACCATCATTGACAGTCATTGATCTCGGCAAAGGAAGGATCTCCCGTTTCTTGGCACTCACACGAGTTCTTCTTGAACTGTCTTCTAGAGCACTCTCTTCGAATCAGCCATACAGTCAAAAGCGGAAGAAGCTTCAAACGATCTCCTCGACATCGAAGACGCGATTTTCACTTATCGGACGCAGGGTGGCAATGATATTTCTGTTACGCTTCACTCCTATTAATTGTCCGAGAACAATTTCTCTCCTAGTATTTTTTGATAACTTAAATGATAGCAGGAACCCATTCTTGGCCACTTTAACCCGCTTTAATTTCTGCCGGCTAAAGTTTAGTCTCGCGTGGAAGATCGGGTAAACTATTGCTAGGTGCTAGAAGTCCTAGGACTTCTGGAGTCTCTCTCCGGGATTCCTTAGCCAAGACTGTACCATTAGAGCCTTTGAAGATTGGCTTATTGTTCTCGTAGTTCTTATACAGCGTGCTGCCGTATTCATCGATATATTGCAATATCGCCGAAGCGGGTAACATTGTAGGCAGTCCCAGAGGAGGCGGTGGATCACTTTCCTCAATGTAATTGATATGAATGCCTTCCATCATGTTCTGACCGTCCGGGCTGGTCGATGATAGCTCGGTCGGCGTGTAATACTCGCTGTTGACGTCTTCCAGACTCACTCCCGCCGCCAGATTGTCGATCGTCGCTTTGAAATACGTATCCATGCCGTTGAGAGTGGTAGGATCGAATATCATGGAGTCGCTCTTGCCGCACGAGCCGCTCCGGCAATTGTCAAAGTATAGATTTGGCAGGTTCTCCAGCACTTTGGCCAACGTCTGCTGCTGATACTTGTAACTCTCGCGCAATCGCAACACCTGATGAGCACTGAACTTGCGGATCTTGTTCCGTTGGAAGACGTAATTCTCGCGTACCCAATTCAGCTGACTTGTGGAATAGTCCCGTACTCTTTTCACCTGCGAAAGAATAACAAAATAGACGCGACTAGATATGTATCTATTGTATACGATCTCGCATTATATAATTAATGCGACTTTCTTTTTAGCTTTTTTATGTTTTCTCTTATTAGAGAATCGTTTCGTCAATGTCGAAAAGAGACGTATCTAATGAATTTTTTATTATTTTTTATTACTTTACGCGTTGTAACTAGATTATGATGAGATAGAAAGTGAATACGCTAACAAAAGCAATTAAATTAATTACGAAGAGCACAGTCCCGCGCAAAAATATTCATGGGGGATTTGCCTATCGTACCTGATCATAGTACTGATCTCTCAGCGCGGTCAGGTGGCTAGTACCGTAATCCCGTATGTCTCGTATATGCCGCATTTGACCCTCATAGCTGTCGCGGATCCATTCCACTTGCTGAACGCAATTGTCCTTAATTCTATGCACCTGCTGTGTGTAGTTCTCCCTTAGTCTTTCGAGTTGCTGGCTCTTGTATTGCTCGATATTGTCGAGCATTTGGTAGATCTGCTTGGCCCGCGGAGTCACGCCCACGCGTCTGCAGCACATGCACCACTTGATGCATCCGCACCTAAGATTCACGAAAGGGGAAAAATGTTAACGAGGGGAGGTTATGAAAGGAATAAAAGAAGTCGGAATCGTCAGGTGGAGTTATCGATCACGTCCTGACCTTCCGTCGACTTGTTCGCTTTACTCGTCAAAGTTGACGCTCTTGACGAGTGGTTACTATCACTCGAACTGTTTAATGGTTCTATTGACCGACACATGCGGGCATATGACACAGTCGCGAAGACATTCAAGAAGAATATTTTTAACATATATTCTTACATATATTCTATGTGTTGCTATGAATACTCACTTCACGAACAAGTACCGCAGCAGCTGCACTATTAACGTCAGTAGAAGAAACGCCACGGCGCAAATTGCGCCGACGAGGATGCTAAAGATCTTGATATTGTGCAAGGTTATTGGGTCCATGTGCAACGTTATGTAAACGGTCTCATTGGCGATCGGGTTGACCGCCGTACACTTGTACTTGCCCACGTCCTGCCGCAACAGCGTTGCGATATAAAGGGAGCCATTCTCCAAGACGCGAATGCGGTTGTCATCGACGACCGGCCGATCTGTTCGCCAGCTGTGCACCTTCGGATGTTCGACGAATGCATCGGGGAAGCCTGGATCTGGTACCCAATGGAGCACCAGACCGCTTGGAGTTACCCAGGTCAAGGAGGGCGCGGGATTCCCGCTGAACTCGCATTCCAGCAGCACCGAGCTCAAGAGAAGATACTGTTGAGTTTTGGTAACCTGCACTAGAATTGGTGGACTGCACTCGAGATAGCGTAATGTCTGCAGGATGTCTACGGTGCTGTCCATCTCGTGGCCGCATTTGAGCCCGCTTTGGAAAGTTGCACGCAGATGTTTTCTGCTCTCCGCCCATTTGACGAACCAAAACATGCGGCAATCGCAGGCCCACGAATTGCCCTGCAATTGTAGCTCATCCAGCAGCGGTAAATGTGCCACATTCGCGGGCAGGAAAGTTAGCTCGTTGTTACGCAAATCGATTCTACGTAAGGACGGTGTTTCATTCAGAGTTAATTGACCGATCTCTCGTAACGGGCTGTTTGTAATCTCCAGTGTCTCCAACTCGGTCAAACCAGCCAGATTTTTGTTTCGAAGGTTCTCCAATTTGGTCCCGGATAACAGGAGAGTTCTAAGTCTGCTGACAGGTCGCCAGATGTTATCGGGCAGCGACGAGATCGGCAAACTACTCAGATCGAGCCATCGTAGATTGACGAGACTTTGAAACGCGGTGTCTGCGAGACGCGCGATCGGATTACCCCCGAGATTGAGGTGTTGCAAGGCCGTCAGGTCGTTGAAGAGACTACGCGGTAACGCGTCGATCTCATTGTCAGCGAGATCGAGCACTTTCAGTTGCACCAAGCCGGAAAACAGCCGCGGCGGCAGCTTTGTCAGCCGGTTACCGACTAGTCGTAGCTCCTGCAGCTGTCGATTCGGCTGAAAGCTATGATCCGGCAGCGAGACTAGCCGGTTACCGCTGAGATCGAGTCGCGCGAGCTCCTTGGCGGACGAGAACGCCTGATAAGGCAGTACAGAAAGTAGATTCGCCGCCAGACGGATTTCTTGGAGGCGATTCAGATGATGGAACAACTGTTGCGGCAGCGCGACCAGCCGGTTTCCAGTGAGATTCAGGTACTGAAGTTGATGCAATGGATGGAAGACGTCCGACGGCAAGTCGGCCAGCCAATTATCACCTAGATCGAGTCGTTCGAGATACGGGGTAGCACCGAATACACCGGACTCTACTCTTTCGACGCGGCTCGACGACCAGATCAGCCGTCGCAGCTTGACGGTCCTCTCCAAAGCGGTTGCCCGAATCACCTTCTCTTGCACATTTCTCAGCGACACGCTCGTAATGTCTCGTGGTAAGACGAGACTGGAGAAGTCTCGCCCCGCGCATCTCAGACTGCTGTTGATACTCGCACACTCGCATCCCTCGGGACATTCTACTCGCGACGAGGACGACAACGCGTTTGTGATCGACGATAGCGTGTTCGAAGGTGTACCCGCGACTCGCACCACCGTTACTACTACGATCAGAAAAACCAACCACCTCAAGCGTGGACCATCACCTCCCCTTGCCACCCGCACCCGCATTCCTAAAACCTGCAATGTGACGATTTGCACAAGTACAGCGATCTCCCATGTCCTGACGGGTGGACTTTTCCTCGCAAGGGACTTTCTCGAATTACGATCCGTTATGACCGCGCTTCTCTCTTTGCCCGATTAAAGGACAAAGATTTTTATGTATCCGCAAACAGATTATACTTTTTCTATTTCTTGGTTTCGTTTTCTCTTTCTTACACTTCTGCTTACGGTAGTAGTTTAAATATATCGATTACTCGACCACGTGTTCGCGAACGTCGTCGCGTCCATCACCTTTCGCAACCCTAAGAACTCTCGCTTCTTCCACTACCTACCTGCCGAGAATCGCGATTGTATTCCCCGCAGGCTACCCCGGATATATTGCTTCGCGAAAGAAATCGGGACGGGTAGTAGCGCGAAGAGAGAGTCGTTGAAGTCTGATCATCTGCGAGTAATCTGGCAGTACAATACTTCGCAACGTCGAGATGTCCTCCGACGATGACGATGCTGACGATGGTGGCGGATGACGGTGCGTGGGCGATGATACTCCCGTCGATGCCGTCGCCGCTTTACGCCGGTAACATAATTGTGCCCACCGCGTACCGTATTGTGTACCGTGTTGCACGTTGTACCGTCACCGAGGATCAGACTTACGGAGAAAATACTAGGTCTAAGTTTACGGAGAACGTTAACCGAGTACCGATGTTCTCACGCACGCACGCAAGAATGTTTTATTTTTCCTTCCTATCCCTTCTTTTTCTCCTCCTCCTCTCTCTCTCTCTCTCTCTCTTTCTCCTTCTTTGTCTCGTCTTCTTTCTTTCCTACCGCCGGACGCGATAACCATCTCCGTCAGTGTACGGCGTCGTGTGCAGCAACGCCGCGGCCGCGCACTACTTGACACGCGTGTCACATGACACATTCGTGCATATCGCGCTCCGGCTGGCCGGCTGCTTCCACCCGCCGCACATTAGATGCAAAAACCGACTATGGAACGGAGCTCCGGCCACGACTCTACCGGAGCGAATTCTCCTCGTGGCGAGCGCCGGTTTGAGCAAACCGGCAACGTCGCCGACTCCCCAGTCAGTTGGCGCCGACGCAGACCTTGCCAGTACGTTTCTATGAACAGGATTTAAGAGAGAGAGAGAGGGGAGAGAGAGAGAGAGAGAGTGAGAGCGTGAGAGAGAAAGAGGGAGAACTGCTGTGAAAGAGTGGCTCAACGAAAGGTACAGAAGGAAGGGAAGGTTTCATGCAGAAGACAGCCCTCGGCAATGACTGTGTCGTATGCTCGGTGAGAGTTTGGGATTTCTCAGCAGGCCGTTTCTACCCGGAGCTTCGAATCCATCGAATGTTCGCTGAGACTTGCTCCATTTAAATCCGGTTCCACCAATGTAAAGTTAACTTCAATCTCGGTTTGCCTTACTATTTATTTTTTTCTAATTCTTAGATTTAGAAAAAGATAAAGAATAAATTAAACCGAGATAAAGTTAATCTTACATTGGAATAAGCCTTAATGTGTCTTCTTACGTTCGCATCATTGGCGCGATGATGAAAGTCTATTTCAGCGTCATCATTTTAGGTCCGTCGATTATTTTCTTGAATATTCTCGTGAAGATACGTCTAGTTCTTCCCTCTGGCATTTCGGACACCTTGGCCACAGTACCATCTTCGAGCTATTGCCATATCGCGATCGACAGTCTAAAATAGTTGCAAGTTCAGTGCCAAATTAGCTGTCAGCTTTTGTTAGATTACCACATATTTCGAGTGCGATCGAGGAACAATTGCGTTTTATCCTTGATAGCTCGCTTTTATTAGCAATGTTTCATTTTCTTTAAATCTTTAGGAGAAACCTAATAACCAGAAAAGAAAATGTAAAACTGATTAATTCATAACCGACATTATCAACTTAAATTTATGGTCAAAGTTAAACGAGTTTGAAAAATCTGTAATGAATTACTTAAAATAAGTCTAGAATTTATTGGACAATTTAAAAAGCAAGAATTCCTTGAGATTACAAATGTTTCTTTGTTTCTTTTGGGATTACAGATAGAAATTTACGAATAAGACTATAAAATTAAACTTTTAGAACTCATCCAGAATAAATTTAGAGTCGCGAAAGAAAGATTTTGTTCCTGGATTATAAATAGTATCTTCCAGATAGGGACATAGAATTGTAAATAGAATATCGTACATAATAGAACTTCTATGAACTCATTTATAATGGCAAAAGTTTAGAATGTATAGATTCAAGAGAGATATTCTACATACGTTTCTAGGATTATAAATAGCTAGAGTCGCTTAGTGCGACTGTTATTTATAATTTAACGTTAAATGTTTTACGCATCAATTCATTTTCGAGATCGAAGACAGTGCGTCTTATCACTATCACTTAAAGAAGATAAATGGTGATGAAGAAACTTTCGACAATTGTTGTGCTAAGATCGGTCGGCCTCGAGTCTGCTTCAACCTTAAACTTTGATTCTCACTAATGGAACCGGTCGTGCAAACGGTAGAATCTCACGAGCATCCAGGCCAAAGGATGCTCTCATGCTCTTGTTTGCGTTTAATCAAATCTATCTCGCTACGGTGCCTTGATGTCTAGCTGTCGCGTAAACTTACTTTTTCTAGAAATTAATCATTCCGAAAAATTTGCAGCAGTTAAACAAAATTTAATCGAAGTCTTACACACGAAATTAATGTTATAAATTATAAAATACTAATCTACACTTGTAGGTGTATAAAATTATAAAATTACTCTATACTCAAAAAATAATATGCCAAATTTAATTTCTAATAATATAATAGTGGCTTTATAAAATAGCATTTATACATTCAGCTTAACAAATTTTTTAGGTATTAGTTATATAGTAATTGTTAGAAATAATGATTCGATATATATGCTGTAATCTGTGCATCGCTATTTAAGGTCTAACTTGCTATTTTCTATGCATTTTACGCTTTCTGTGTGAACATATAAATAGACATTGTACAGATATTATGTGCCATGGGTAGGAAGCATGTATTCTAATCGCAAAAAAAAGTATTAATCACCGTTCCAATTTGCATTATCGAACTATGAACGTCGTGACATAGTCCAGCCGCTTGAAATATAATATAATCGCAATGACGCAAGTGAAGAACGTCTGCATTTTCACTTTTACCTTAACGTCGAATGCCGCTACGCTTTCCCGTGAAATCCATTTGTTCGCTTTTACCATGTACCGTGCGCTTCGGAAAAATAGCATAGAGTTTTCGTCGTTGAAGTTATTTATAAAAATATCACGTACGGATCTGAACTCCCGTGGAGCCGCCGTTATGCTGCCATTTCGTTGATTTCTACCTGAATGTAAAAGGCGTATTGTTGCGTATTTGATGTAGGAGGGATGGAGGCGGGTGTCCCTTAGATTTCCCACCGTGCAATATCGATCCGTGACCTAACTTCGTTCCACGCTTTTGCTATACATTACGACATGCAGGCCAATTAGAGTTAAATCGGAAATGTTCAATGCTGTTTTCAATCTGAAGGAAAGGCGTAGGTTTAGGGTAAACCGAAATTGGTTTAGAGAGTCTTTTCACGGATCAATGCTTCGATGTGCTCGTTAACAAGAACGAATCTAATTTTCCGCCAATTCTAGAAACATTTTCTACACTCAGAGAAAAAGATATATAGTGGTGACAAAAAATTAATGATGACAATACTATAAGTATATACACTATATATACCACCATACACTATATATAAGTATAGAATTTTATATGTAGAATTAATCTACTTAAATGAATAAACTATTTTATAATGTTTTATTGCGATTATGAAATAGTTTATTCTATGTATATTAATTCTACATATTTAAAAGAAAAGAATTTGATAATCAAAAGCTATCAAATGTCGAGTGAAATATTTGCAATTAAATATTTAGTTAGTAATATAATCAAAAATAATTTTACTGTTCTAAATATTTATCACCAACGATTAGTAACATTATTATATTATTATGCTATTATATTATTATGTATTACTATATTATTATATTATTATATTTTATAATACTAAATATTTAAAAAAAAGTAAAATTATTTTTGGTTATATTAAATGAATATTCAATTGCAATTATTTTACTATATTTGATAACTTATGCTACTAAACTTTTTTCATAAAACTTATAGTTGTCATTGTTATATTTCTCTGAGTGTAAATAAAGCGTAATATATTTTTTGTTACAAGAAATGACGAACATATTTTGGAATTCTGTTATGGATGACTTTTGTCGGAAACTCTTGTTATTGGGAGAGAAACCTTCGCGACGCGTAATTCTTACTTATTTCATAATAAGCGATTATGTAACACGACGATTATTTGCAAACAATCGGTTCGACGGCAGATACCACGTACAGATAACATGATATCGTTTTGCAAAACTGAGTGGCAGCTCGGTTAATTGTACGCAATGGTAGCGCACGAGGAAAACAATTTCGCGGCCGAATTAATGAGAACGTACGTCGTCTGCATAGCATGACACGTTTACAGCCATGTAACGTTGCTTATTGTGCGAATCAGGAGCAGCCATTTGTCAATAAACTTCGCAGCAACTGGGCGATTTCTCTGTTTGCCACCAAGAGTATTATCTCTCATATCAGGCGAGCTTCGCGAATAATCGAAGCTATTCGTTCGTGTTAATAGATTCGTCTTCTTCGCAAGTGTATAACGAAGGTCAATAATCCGATAAAACTATTTGTGTGACGAAGAATCCGCGACGGCACGCGTTATTGGAACATTGATCGTCTTTACGCGAATCGGCCACGAGGACGGGATCACATCGCACCTTTGCGATATATGTAAAATTTAAATTATATTTTAATAAAAGAATTGTGTATCGATATTTCTATTTCAATCTCCGATAAATGGCGACCGATTACTAGGAACTAATGACATTTGGAAATGTGACTTGTTCCAATATTTTCTCAGACTGGAAATACTTTTTGCTTTAATACAATTCTATTTCAATATTTTTTTATTTGACTTTCGATTCAATATTCAGTAAAATTTTGTTGTAATTTGGGATTAATTTAGTGTACTGTTTCTTTTAGAATTTTTGTAGAAAATGTATTACTTTAGTTCGGTATATATATATATATATACCAAGAAGGGCTTTAGTTTATAATTTCTTCTCTTAATTTTTAAGTAGAAAGGTGGGTTACAGTTACTCAGGTATAATTTTCTTTAAGACCTTGTTCTGAAAAAGAAAAACAAAAAGGCAGGTATTTCCCAGATGCCTAGAAGTCTTAAAATTCATTATTTTT
>NW_017305778.1:2699425-2708897 GCF_001594115.1 Trachymyrmex septentrionalis | reverse complement strand
ATATATTAGTAAAAAATATAATTATATAATAAATATTTTTAGAACATATTCTAAACACTTCCATTTGCTAACTTACATAGCTTTAAACCACCTATCTACTTAAAGATCAATCTGATATTTGCATCCATCCACACCTTATGATTAATGACTCACTAAAATCTATTATACATACAGTTAAATATTACTGCTACCTAAACGTAAAAAAATCTACATTTTTTTCTTATCTTTTTTGTATCTTAAATATTACAGTTTTTTTAATTTGATACCTTATACTAATTTACATTATTGTTATATTTATTCAATTATTTATTGTACAGTTTTTAAAACTTTAGCATTTTTCCTTATGTCATATCGTCGTATATCTCTTCTCGTACTACCTCGTATATCTTATATAATAACTGATTTTCTACACTTATTGTATGTTTGAATCCTTATATTTGTCCTTCTTTTTTAGAATTCTTGTAAAATGCAGCAGTAATCAGTTTATTTACATTAACGACAATTATTTTCATGCCGCAGCCATGGCAATAATCTATGTAACGGTACTGCTTGCGTGTACGAATTTCATCTGCACGTTCGAAAACATTTTATCTTCGCCATGGACTATCGCGATTCAACTCGACTTCGACTTCAACTTCGAATAGATCAATCGTTCCGATCTAGTCTTTCGATTCCTACCTTTTGTTTCTTCCTTTTTGATAAAACAGTTTGTACAAGGAACGAACGTTTCGCATTCATCCGTTCTAGAAACTCGAGGCCATGTATTTTTAGCGATATCTATGAAAATTATTCTCAGACGTTATTTACAATCCGATAGAAGCATTTGCAATGTCATTTATCTTGTACTGTGTTAGCCGGTTCTTTCTCTTTGTTATGGAAACAACAGCGTTATTATTATCAAGATTTAAGTACGTATTTGGTCTTAGCTGGTGTTTGCAATGTAATATGCGCTATTTTAAATAAATGCCTTATGTACGTGTTTTTCATGAAATGTAGTGATTACTCCTAGATAAATGCACGACGTTTGTGATCCTAGAGAATTAATGTGTAACCTTCGACCTACTCGTAACGCAGAAAAGGATGGGCCGATTAAATTTAATGGGCTGTTGGTGGCATTTGATATCGATCGATTACGTACCTAACACTAGAATGTATTATTCGCAAAACTCTGTTAACTTTCCGAATCTGATGTTAAAATCTGTACAATACAATTATTGACATTGGTTCTTTGAGACCCGAGTCAATATGAGATTAATTTTATTTTTTGTTGATTAAAAGGTGGTAATTAATTTTAAAGAACCAAAATGACACAACTTGTATAAAAAAGAATGAATATTAAATTTGTTTTAATAACAATAATTCAAATTTGCAAATTAATATAAAAAATATAATTGAGTGGGAGTTCAATAGACTCCGAAAAGGTAATAATTTATACTATATTTTACTACACATTTATCGTTATAATAATAATTGTATTTAAAATTGACGAATAATAAAATAAATAATAAGAGAAAGATGTAATAGATAATGGTGGACGAGAAAAGGTTCTTCTATAAAATCAAGTCATTGTCAGGTCATTAATTTTTAATGGGCTTTCTACAATAAACCATTTAAGCCAAACGTGAGAAGAATAATCGACTATGATTGGTCAATTTCTTACGCGCAGCTTAAGACTTAAAGCTTAGGTAATAGGACTTATTGTAGGAAGCATAAGATTTTATGGCAAAAGTGTGTAATAATACGCGTTCTATTATGAAAGTCTTACTTTTATAACGATTGCAATTTACGTTCTCGAAATTTTTCGGATGGTCTTCTTATTTATTCTGTTGTTTTTTTACTAGTGATAATAATGTAAATTGCGTCAGTATTCTTCCTGTAAGATTATATTTCATGAGCTCTCAGAGCTGAGTCTGTTTGGTCTTATGATGACCTCACTTTATAGCTGGCTTTATCGTTGGCTCTTGAGTTATTGAAACTTTGTGTGCTTTTAAATATTTTCGGGCAAGCAACATTTCAAGTCGCAGTCACTAATTTTGGAGCGTTTGCTTTTCGTATCCATTCGTAGATACGGAGGGTGGAAAAAGATCTTGAGGTATCCGATCTGGGACACTTGCTCTCAACTTGTCTAAAACTGTCACGTACGTTTATTTGCCGGGACGACCTTGGGCATCGTCGACGTCGCCCTCGACACACAATTTTGACTGCTATATGATCTATAAGAGCTGATTAGGCAGGAAATGCTGTCGTGAAAGGGCACTGCAAATTTGAGTGGTGCTATGTTTCAAAGTGAAACCTATGCGCAAAGAACCTTGATGATTAATTAAATTATGTAATAATTATGTAACAATTAACCTTTAGAGAAATCTAATACTGATCAATATTGAAAGACAGTAAGTAACTAACTATTTTTTCAAATATTAAACGTACTGTTGTTCAGTACTTTTAATACTCCAAATAAGTACTTAATTATTGTCTTTCAGTAATAAATTGGTCAGTCTTAAATTTCTTTAAAGGAGTAAAAAATGTGAACGATGGATTAAAAATCTATCGTTCTCGAGAATATATTCTGGAACAAGCTTATTTTTGACATCGGATTAATAATTTCATAATTATGAACGTTTTGTAATAATAAAATCTTATTTATTTCTATTATTTTTTGTAAATACTTTATTATCTATTATATTTATTATTAGTGATTATACTGAAAGAAAATTTACTAAATTTTAATACATATTTCTTTGAATTGTACTGAGTAAATATTTACTTACAGTAAATAAGTATTTACTTAATAAAAAAATGATAATTAAATCAAATTAATGGTTTTTGTATCAAATAAATATACTATATATTTACATTTAGTAAATATTTATTTAGAACTATTCAAATAAATATTTATAAAAACTTAATATTTTTTTCAGTTATAAATTCTAAAAAAGAATCGATTATGAATTTATCCAGAGAAAACTAGCAAGTTTTCGTTTGTTGACAAGGAACGTCTCGCTTGTCAACGTAAGAGTAATCTAAGTAAAAGGGTTGAATGCGATGACCTGACGGCGGCCGTGAGTCAGGTCAGCTGGGTCGGGAATGTGATTGCGTACTCTAGTTATCTAATAATAAAATCGGGCTCGGTCTCGATCGGCAAAGTTTTTGTGAGTTACAGAAAGGCTGCGCGAAAACTCGCTTCTCTCCTTCGTGTCCTTGCCAGCACGTCCTCGCCATCGTCGGTCATGGTCAGGGAGAGGCGAGCTTCGTAGGATATTTCGCTCTGATATCTATTTTTTCCCTTTTTTTTATTTCTTTTTCTTTCTGTTTTATTTTCTTTCTACGGACATCAAAACCTTTTCATGGTCATTTGCCAGTTATAATGGCGGTTACTTTATAAAACATTGTTTTATTTGGAATCTGCTTTTACTAGTTTCGTATTGATCTCACTTTTGTCTATTCTTCGTCGTGCATGGATGCGGAAATCGTGGCGCTCACTGAGGCTAAAAAGAGGACAGTTTTGGCGGAAGAACGTCTTTCATTTCGCAAATTGAGTTAAGAGGAATTTCTATTGGCTGGTATCCCGTACTTTTTCGAATTTTTCTCATTAAATAGCTCATTTAGAGTGGAAACAATAAAGTACTGTAAGGTAGAAAGTTTCAATGAAGGCGATTAATTTCAAAAGTTTCTGAAAAGGGTAGCGGAAAAAGAAAAGAATTCATTTCTTTCGGAACGCCTATTTTATTTGTCCTCTTTCCATTTTTTATATTTATCTCTCAATTCTTCTTATATTTTCCTATATTTCTGTATCCATATAAAATGGAAAGCGAAGTCTCTATCAATAAATATTAAAACGATCGACCTCGACGCTTAAATAATTTAGGGGCAATCATGAAAAATGATACGAACGCCAGCGAACTTTGTTTTCTACAAAAAAAAATGGCACATTTTTTTTAAACATGCTGGGAAAAAGTCTGATTGCATTAATTGTAATTCTGATTGAATCATAAAGATACAAATCAGATATTTATAGTTAAATCTATCAAACATTCTACTCGAGATAATCATAAATTCAATCACGATATCAAAACTCTGATTGGTATGCATTTTATTTTACTTCTTGTATACAACCAGAACAGTTTTTTTAGATCAGCGCGATTTTCCGTTTAAATAAATTTATTGATAACAGTAATTTCTAAATTAATTGTTCTAAGCGCGTTTCTGCTGTTTTCTTCTTATATCTCTGCAGTGAAAAAAAAATTGTTTATTTGACTAAATTAATTTAGTTGTCTTTATTTCATTCATTGAAGAATATATGTATTTAAGTCAAATATAATATGCTTCATTAAAAAATATAATTTAGTCAAATAAACAATTTTTTTCAGTGTGTATCCAAATAAAATGAAAAGCAAGGTTTCTATCGATAAATATTAAAGCGATCGATCTTGATGTTTGAATAATTCAGGAATGATCATGAGAAATGATAAATGCCAGCAAGCTTTATTTTCTCGAAAAAAAAAAAGAAAAGATTTGACGGTACATTTCCTCGATTATCTTGTGTAACATCAGACCTTCTCGAATAGAAACAGCGATACGAATAGCTCGAGGAATTTGTTCCCGAAAGACCGCGCGCCGCTTTCGGCAGCATATTGCATAATTCATTGAATGTTGAAAGCACGTTTACCCGAGGCAGGAGTATACGATTCAGTTCCGCGTTATGTAACGACGTCGATAAGTGGAAGTTGGGTGTGGGTATCCTTTGGATGGAGAAGGGGTGGCATCGAGGAGGAATCGATTGCACCTGGAGCGTCTCATAAAAACCTTATTTTGCCCACGGTAAGGCAAACGTGCTTCCAGTGGAATAGAATTACACGCGATAGTTGCGTCATGGATGAGATGTGTTTTCTGCTTCGAAGAATCTTAAAACACAATTCGCGATAAAGTTACGTTTGTCCTCGTAATTTCGAGATACTTTGGACATGGCGCAAAATGGCCGCACACTCGGAAATTGTAAACATGTAGATGGCAGGTTGTGATTAACGCTGGTATACCATGTCGCCGAACGTAACGTTGTTGCACAACTCTATGCTTTTAAAAAAACCGATATCCTTTTTAATCGATACAACGCATTATCGATGAGTACTTATCATAGACTTATATAATAAACTGCGCATTCATATCGCTCATTTGCTACAACAATAACATAGCTATAAAAAAACAATAATAACACAGCTATAAAAAAAAAACAAAATTGTCCAGATAATAAGTTCCTCAATGTTTCGAACTTTATTGAACCTAAATAAAATTTTGTAATATTAATCTTGAAATGCAATTTTAGTGTAATATCTGAGTGTGAAAGAATAAAAATATCTATTCTTTCTATTTGAAAGTAAATGTCACTCTGAAGAGTGAAGTCTCACTCTTTAGAGTAAGATTCTACTTCAAAAAATTTAGAGAGTTCTTTTAAAGTATAAAATGCAGTTTTCCTGATAAAAATTTCATGCATTTTTTGAACCGTTATTAGACAATTATATTAATTCATTACTCTGTCTAGTAACTGAGAAATAAAACTACTCCCAATGTAACTCATTACTTGTAGGTACTGCGTATAAAAGATGCACAAAATCTGAACTCATTTACTGAATATAAACAGGACAATAACTATATAGTATTTTAACTGATAATAGATTAATAGATTATCCATTAGAAGAGAGAGAGAGAGAGAGAGAGAGAGAGAGAGAGGAAGAGAGAGAGAGACAATCTATTAATCTAGTAATAATCTATTAATATCCAACTATAATTGAGTAGATATCTACACACAAATTGCACATATTTTTATCAAGAAAACTGCACGCTTTAACCACTAAATAAAGTTTTATCAAGAGTTCTTATCAATTTTCTACGTAGTATAACTAAAAAAATATAATATGTAATACTAGACAGTAGTGTCTGGGAAAACTGCATCGGTATTCACATTCTACTATATTTAGAATTTTTAAATACATATTTTTATTCTTTTTCTGCAAGCAACTAAAAAAATGATAATTTTTAATTATGTTGTGAAATGTGCAGCGATATGTGGCAGCTGAAGAACAGAGATGTATTGTCTATTACTTCCTCTGGTAAATTCGTAATGTTAAATCCACAATTTAAGTTACTTTTATTTCTATAAATTGCCATTGCTATTCAGTATGTCCTTAATTTAACTAAAACAATAGAGTTAAATAATTTAACTGAAAACATTATATTAAGTTTGACTCAAATTTAGTTTATTATATACTAAGTGCATACATTAGACTTGTTTATTTTGAGCTAACCAGAAATGGATCGAGTCATATATGGAAATTGAAAATAACAAAATGTTATTTAATTCAAAGGATTGGGTTACCATTGCTCTGATATCTAACAGAATAATATTGGTGAGAGAGAGAGAGAGAGAGAGAGAGAGAGAGAGAGAGAGAGGGAGAGTAAATAAAAGAATAACATTGGTAAGAGAGAGTAAATAATTGATCAGATACTTTCCTTGTACAAAGTGCATATTGCACAAGGAAAGTGTCTTATCAATTATTTATTCTCTCTTACCAATATTGTTCTCACGCGTCCACACACAATAAAAGTGCGCAATCTATTAGATAAATCTGTAAGACGCAAATGTACAATTTGACTAAAGATAGCTCTAGATCATCTTCTTTCAGAAGAATTTTCACGCGTTAATTTTAAATATGAGTCATCATCTCTCACTAAACCGCCTACGCTTCGTCTACGAAAAAATATATATATCAGTTACGTAACACGTTGAAAGGCATCGCCGAAAGCAGCGGAGAAGGAAAGCTATGGTCTTCGTACCAGAGTACGCTCTCTCGCGCAGTGAGGGGAAAAGGGGTAGAGAAGAGTGTGTCTTCGCTTCATAGCCGGGGCAATAGCAGTCGTTCGCTCGGGTAGGCATATCATGCCTACACTGCCTACCGCTGTGCATATTGTGTTTCTAGCTGCACGAGTGCAACAAGAAGAAGTGATGTTCTCTCGTACGAGCGAGTGAGAAAGAGAGTATGTGAGAAAGAGAGAGAGAGAGAGAGAGAGAGAGAGAGAGAGAGAGAGAGGAGAGAGACAGCTTGCTGCAGTCGGAGCCGAGTAGAGCGGAGCGGATCAGCTGGGAGTCGCGCGGTGTTGCCGGCTCGCGCACGCGTGACCCCCGGCTGCCATGGATCAATAATCGACCAATCCGGCAACGGTGCAAGCTACTGTCGGCTCTTTATTTAAACGTGCCAGTCGCTCAGCTCAACGTGCCGCTCTGGCGACTGTTTTCTCTGGAATCCTTCTCCCCCTTCGTACATTTGGTCGTTCTCCTCCTTCCCGATTTCTCTTGTACTCTCCCTGTACTCTTTCTTTCGATACATTCTTACGTCTTCTCCAGAATAGCTACAAAATTAAAAATCAGGAAAATTGAAAACGGTCAGGGAAATCAGGGAAAAGTCAGGGAATTTTGCAAAATTTTTCAGAAAATAAAAATTCTTGACTTTAAAGAAGTTTATACATTCATTATGCCTACGCAGTTTTTCTTGGAATACTTCCAACTTAAAAATAAAATGCAAGCAGTGTCAGCAGGATTAGTAGTAATTAACATTGAATAAAATCTGAATAGATCTGAATAAAATATTTGAAGGTTTCCACACATCAAGAAATCAAAAATACAAAAAAATTTCGAAATATTACTGGAAGTCATGTAATTTTGTCTAGAAATCAGGGAAAATTACGGAATTTTAGAAGAGATAACATTATTATATCGCTCCCGGTGCTTCGCCAATCGGATTGACATTTTTGAAAGTTTGATTTCTGTTCGAACACGTGCGGGGGCGTAGCTTGAACTTCTGGGTAAGATTCGAACTGTCGGTTGCGCTTTAGCTATTATGTACTCGCGATTATAAATACCTTGCGCTGGGTATATGAACGTACAGGAGGGAGGTATCAGGGCCGTAGATACTGGCCGCGGCCATTGCACCCGGGTTGCTTCAACGGACGTAATTGTTGTACATAGGTCGCTATCGCGTTATACCGTGGAAGTTTAATGCTAAAAGCAAAGTCTGTAATCAGGCATATAAGTGTCGACAAAATTTTAACGGTGTATTTAATATTAGAAATACTTAAGGCTCTTTATTTTTTATTGATCGTTTCTATTTTTTAAATTAATATTATATTATATAAAGAAGATGAGATTTTCAAATTCTTTCATTTTTTTTATAATTATATCCTGACGAGAAGTATTTGATTTTCCATTCTATTCATATTTTTATAATAATTTTTTATTTTTATATACTAAAAAAAGCCCATGCGAGCCGTCAGTACTTTCTAAATTTTATGGAGTGGATTCTCACTCTGACAATAAAAAATTGAGCCAGTAAAAGAGAGAAAAACTTCATATTTTTATAAAGTCAATGAAGTTAGAAGTTATACAATTGATTTTTGTTTAACTATCTGTATTTCATACACGTTAACTGCATGTATTCTTTTCGCAATAAATGTCCTGAATGCGAAACCGATATTTTACGCGTAATGACCCAGTATTATATTTATACGGCCTTATTTTGTGGATATATAACTGTCGGCGATAGATTTCCTCAATTCGTGTCGCTAAACCGGGAACAGAAAGTACACAAGAGGCGGGGTATTTCGACATCGAGTCGCGGTGACAAAGCACGCGTTTACGATGCTTGCTCAAGAGTCGGTTGTTTGCTGAGCTTCCGGCTGGTTGCTGATAAGGCAATGGCGCACGGTCCCCTATTCATGCGGTGAAAATAAGAAAGTTTCTTGGATCATACACTTTCACGCTAATCCGATCGATTGCTCTCACTAATGACGATCGCGACGACAAAGAGATGAACATGTCGACCTCGAGAAAAATCGACTTCCTTCGTCTTATAAACGTCCTGGCCTATCGCCTATTCCGTGACCCATTTCTATCCGTGAGGGGGGGGGGAGAGGGGGAAAGAAGGATACACTTCGTCGCAAATAACTGTAATCCGCCGAGGTCGTTACGAGGATTCCTCGACTCTTTATCGCGCAATAAAATCAAATTGTGTTGAATGCTTTTGTGTTATTTTCCAGAAATCAAACTGCATCAGCCATTCCACCTACGCATTTGTTGTTAGCTCCAACAATAAATTTCTTTTATTTCCTTTGGTTATAAAATATTTAATCGCATATTTTTCAAAGCGCACATATACGTTTAGTAAGTGTAAAAAGTATTTGTACAGGGGATATATTTTTTAAAAATATCCTCTTATTTTTAGAAAGTAAATATTAATTAGCGATTTATTAACAAAGAGTAAACTAGAATAAAGAAAGATAAACATCCTAGGACATATACTTTTGTCCGAACATTTACACAAAACTTTATATTATTAATCTCAAATACTTTTTTAAGTATAATATAATTTAATTATAATCTTTAAATACAATTAAATTATAATATTGTACAATAATAAAAAAAAAA
>NW_017305778.1:2693555-2698695 GCF_001594115.1 Trachymyrmex septentrionalis | reverse complement strand
AAAAAAAAAACATTTGAGAGGGATTAATAATAATAAATTTTATGTATATGACCGGAAATTATATTTATCTTATATTTTCTAAAATTATTTTACTTAAAAATATGTGTATAAATAATTAAAATATATTATCTTAATAAAATAAATGAAAATGAAAAATTATATTTGCACGCACAAAATTTATTTATACAGTCGAACAATAGAAATTTAACTTCAAAAATTATAAACACGGTTATTTTCGCGAAATTCTTTTGTTTATATTCGGAGAGAATGTATTCATTGTTTAAATTCATTGCTAATTAATATTTATTTTTTACAAATAAGACCTTTTTTTATAAAAATCTGTATGAATTACATTTTGCGTTTATTGTATATACTTTTTCAACAATTCTTTGTTTTCAATGAAGCTTCTTTTGATAAAATTTTCCGTATTTCTTCGAATCTCCGAAATTTCTTCGATTTTACGAAATTCTATTCTTTTCTTTCTGCGAAGTTATTTATCTTTGTGTTGCAATTTTTTTGCGGCTGTTAAACGATGAACGATCGTCGCGATTCGAGTGTTTCATCTTCTCGCCGGCTTTGTCTTTTTTGTTTGTCGTGGCCATTTGTTCCAGGCTTACGTAGCGGCTTGCTAATTATCTTGCTGTTTAACATATCCCGCAAACGTCTCACCTCTGTACCTTCTCTCTCGTACATCGAGCACATTCCTGTAAGACTTGCAGGTATCAGCTGGGTCAAATTTAATCGCCAGACAGGTTTCCGCTCGGACATCTTTGATGTCCATAAGGCGCCAGAGAAAATCAGAAGCGCGTATCTTGCGCACTTTCGCATGTACAAGATGATAACCGCATTTAACAGGAAGTTTATTTTGCAATTGTTGGAAGTTTCCTTTTGCTCAAAAAAATATTTTGATCAATCATTAAAAGGTTCTAAGGATGGCAATTTGATGAGATAATTGAGAAACCAAACAGAATTTTTAAGGATTGATTGTGCATCTTGACGAGATAAAAATTTAAAGAGTGAGCAAACTTACTACATGATGATCAATGAAATTATAAATTACCCCGGTAATATTTTTTGCATTAAAATTCCTTATGAGGAGTATTATTAAATTGCTTTGTCAATTTAATTTCTTATATTAATTGTCAATATTATTAAATTACTTGTCAATTTAATTTCTGATATTACTATTCTAGTTCTGTTAGGATTGCGTTTCAAGACTGAAAATTAAATTCGGCGCGCAGTTTATAGGATTGAATATGTAGTATATGTATAAATTCATGTCGAATTATTTAAGCACTAAAGATTCAACTTGACTAGCTGAGAAAAATATTTTGGTTGTACCAACAAGAAGTACAAAATGAATTCTGATCATATAAATCAGAATTCTGGTTATCGTAATTAAATTTCTATTTATCTCGACTATATATATATATATAGAATGTTTGATAGATTTAACTATAAGTATCTATTTGGTTGAATCTACAAGAATTCCAGTCGATGTAACTTTTTTTCCAGTGTTAACTATTGCAATCATTTTTAACAAAAGTTTGCATTTATTCGATAACATTTATTTTACCTATGGTAGGTTGAAAGAAAAGAATTATTATTGGCCGTATTTAAAATGAGAACAATTTTTAGAGAAGGAAAGGAAATCTGTTGCAAAAGATATATTGACCGTTGCAACCGTTGGTTTTTTTTAAATTTTTGCGTGTGCTCACACGCTGCGATGACAACATTTAATTAAATGCATGGCCGCACGCAATAGCTTGTGTGTGTTCGATTTCCTTTGGTGACAATTGAAGTAAAAGCTGTTTCATATACATAGACGAAACAATTTGATTATCGCCGGATCGATATTTATGGTTACGGAGATACGCATCTGAGTCCGATAAAGCGCTGAGCTATGCGAATCGAACATAATACGATTACTTGGTGCTGTCTTTAACTATTTGCTCTTTTATTTATGAAGATTTTTATTAGTGATATCAAGCAATTTTATAATAAGTTTTTATAATATACGAAATTGCCTAATTTTAAATCCCCTCCGTACTAGGAATATTAATCACGGTCGTTCGTATTTCAATTGCACGTTTAATTTCGCAATCTTTTCGCTTTCGTGTAAACACGTGTGTATGCCATGATTGCGATAACACGGCGAGTGGTACCGATTGCTCCTCAGTTTAAAGTATATATCTATATATTGATGAATAAAAGTAGACTTCTCTTATCTATACTCTGTAGAAATTATAATTCTTTAATTAAAAAACTTTTCTATTTTATTAAATCTTTTCATCAGATATAATTATATATATTGATAAAAATGGTAGCAGTTTTAACTGTTTTGCAAAAATTAAAATTCCAACATTTAGTAATTTAAAAAATTTCCTATTTTAATTAAATCTTTTTATCAAATATGACTAGATATATTGATAGAAGCAGATGCCTCTTAATGCCTTGCAAAAATAATTTGAAAGCTTTCCAATTTCATCAAATCTTTTTATCAAATATTTTATAAAACTATAATTCAATATTTTTACAGTATTAGCAACGTTATACAATATAGCTTGATCTAAATAAACAATATACAATGTGTTAAAATTTCAAACTTGATGAAAGACATATTGTTTTTGTTTGTAAAAGAATTAAATTATCAGAAAAATTGAACTTTGAAAATCCGATGATTAGAAAGGCTTCATGCGTACGAGATCCGATACAGATGAATCTAATATCTATTCATTACGAGATTGGCGTTCTTATCATTTGCAAACACTTGTCTTCACGAAGAAATTACATTTACGATCGCGGAGGTGTTGCAAATGCACAATAAACGCGATGCGAGAATGGCAAGTGGTATTGTCTACTCATCGGCCATTAACGCGACGCTAAACTGTCAGTCTCAATGTTAAGCAAGTGCAGTTGTCCACCCACTTGTGTTACGTAGGTTAGACGTGCGTGGTGCGGAATAGCAAGTATTCCACTTTTGTTTAAGGTCACACGAGAGAGATAAGCCATATTTGGCGTCGTTCGTAAACGTGTCTTCTTTCTTCGCGCGATCTACATCTGAAAATAATTAATTCTTATCTGTGGATGTACACTTTTATCGCTCTTGTGGATATGCGAAGTTTATTTTTTAAATAATAGGAGACTATCCTGAAGACTCCTACTTTTAAGTATTAGGTTAAGTAAAAAGTCATCGCGTATTTTTTAGCTCAAAGTTATATATACAATATCTTCGTCAATAATGAATGAAATTCAAATTTAAAAAAAGGGTTTTAAAGCTTGAAATCTCTACTTTTAAAAGCTTATCACATTTTTTAAGTTTATATGAGTTTGATAATTTTTACATACCAAAAACTACGAGCTGAAAAAGACGAAAAATTTTCTTCTCACTTTGTGGATTTGTAACGTGTCCAAAACGAATTTGAGAAAATTTTCGATTACCTATCGTGAAAGCTTGATACTTTCCCTACAAAATCGTTTTTTTTAAATATTCCTACGACTTTTGATTACTGAGTTATCGCGGATTAAATAAAAGAATTAGTTTGACTTTAATTGCTCATAACTCCATTAAAAATTGTCGTATCGTATAATTTAAAAAAGAGATTTTTAAAGCTGAAACTTTACTCTATCAAGATATATTTATATTGTTGGTAAGAAAGTAATTGCGGTTTTTACTGATAGATGTCTTTTAAAAAAACGCGATGACTTTTTACTTAACCTAATACTAAAGAAAAATAAAAATAATTGTTTTATTTATGTTATCTACTTTTATATTTATAGGGAAATAAAAATAATTGTTCTATTTACGTATTTGTTGCTGTATTTTTGGATTCTTCTTTTTAGATAAAAACAAATTAACGTTTGATTTTGTATAGGAGAGCGAGAGAGAATCCACGCCCAAAGATACCTAAAGATATTAAGTATCTACTAAAGAAGTAGATATACATTACTTTTATATGTTACTAAGATAAGAATATAATAAAATAGGTCGAGTGTAAAAAGAGAATGTAAAAAAAGTATGAGAGAAGATCTTCTAAGCTTAGTTAGCGTCGTCATTTAATTAGAGTCATAATCGCGTGGGTATCGCAAAGAGTGAACTATTATTTAAGAACGTAACTGCGCAAGGAAAATTTTCCATTGCATGAATCTCGTGAAAATTAAGTTCATATCAACATCTTTAATAAATCAACATTTTCATGACGCAAAATGTGAAAAGTAACATACTTGTTCTATCTTTAATATAATTTATTTGATAGCACTTTATTAAATACTTTACTAAGAATTTTATATAGGGCGATTTAATTGAGACTATAACTTATGAAATATTTCTTTTATGCATCGTCAAATCTTCTTCCATGATTTGCAATCATATTTTTACTCCTTTTGTCTGCTATTTGGATCTTTTTTGTCCAGCTAAAGTTTTTTTACTATTCTAGGCTTTCAAAAAAAATTTTGGATTACTTTTCGACATTATATTGCATTATTTAATTATTACATAGTTTTTAACTCAAATGTTAATTTAATGTTAAAATTTTTATTTAATAAGAGAATGAAATTGTGCTCATACTAAAAAGAAAATCCAGATTTTAGACGAAGTTAAAATTCAGGAAAGACTACCTTTCTCAACACATATAACTGGATTTTCAGAAATATTAATGATGACATTGCAAACATTATTCGTTAATTATCACCTCTTTAATTTGAAGAAAGCGCAACACTCCAAGGAAGTTAACAAAAAAATCAAAATGACTTTATTTTGATCCTTAACGTCAATAGTCAAATTTTATAACAAAAAGTCAAAATAACAACTTTCATAACGTCAAAGTCATTTTGACTTTCTGTCGACTTAGCACGTTTCTTGGAATTGCATTCTTGAAAATGACATTGAATATTGCTGACTTAACATACGTTAGAATTATTGCGTTGCAAATGCAGTTAAACAAGAATCGACGTCGGCGGCATGTTATCGTGAAGTGCAGACGTGCACACGTGCATCGTGTTTCTCCTGGAAGCCGTTGGATTCCTTCCATTATGGAAGAAGCCACACGATCTGGCCGAGCTGGTTCAAGGTCGTTGTTGGCGCACACATACACGCATTCGCACGCAGAATTCGCGTGACTTGTGACAGCTTTTCCCTCTT
>NW_017305778.1:2681015-2693455 GCF_001594115.1 Trachymyrmex septentrionalis | reverse complement strand
CTGTTTTTTCCTGTGTTCTGCGAGATTCGAATTTTCGTTTCAAAAAGATCACATTATTGTATTATTTTCTCTATAAATAATGCAGTAATAAGTAGTGTCTGATAAAAGATTACCGTGCACAGGTTTTTTACCATACCTGATCTTAAAGATACAAACGTATATAAAGTTACTTAATTATGAAAAATTAATGTGAATATGTTGAATCGATAAGGTAACTGTGTGTGTGTGGTTGTTGCATTTGTAATAGAATGCTGTTATTGAAATGAATCGTTGTTATTTTATCGATTAACAATCTTTTCGACATTAAAGGTCACGATATATAAAAAAAAAACGTAAGATAGTAAACTAATCGGCTAATCATAGTCGAAAACGTAAGACAATCACATAAGCAGTAGCAAATAAAAAATGTTGATTTATGCACGTTTTTCTTTGTGCCATTAGTTTAAATGATAATTATAATAAGACTGAAATCATAATTAAATGGAGAATTAATAAGAATTAAAATAGAATTCAAGTTTTTTAGTATAGCATTATATATTTCGCTTTTCGTTCTCCTTTTGTATTTTTTGTTATACATTTTATCTTTTATTATTTTTATCTTAATTTAATTTAATTACCGTCTTTGATTACATACGTAATATTAATCCTTATATTATGTATATTTAAATATCAATATTATATTTAAATATAGATTAAATTTAAATCATTGTCAAGGAAATCTAATTTATGCAACTATCAAAGAAGAATTTTATCGGAAAAAGATTTACTGATTTTATCATATTGGTTTATTGATGAGGATTTATAGTATGAAAACGGCCCTCTCTCTCTCTCTCTCCCCCCTCTCTCTTCTCCCTTCTCTCTCTTCTTTCGCGTAAGAACTTAAAATAACAAGGGTTCAACGGTTATACTTTGCAATTATAAATGATGTCGTTTTCGTCGTGCCAGACGAATTTATATGCACTTCCCCGATTACTCCCAATCTGAGAATCCGGTTGCGAATATTTGTCTCGAGAATGTTTTTGAAAGTCATGTGATAAGCATCTATGGTGATGTTGCCAGCCGATCGATACTTTGCCAAGAAGCTAATGATTAAACTCAATTTAGTAAGAAGCTTCTTCTCTTCGCGTTTTAATCGAATTTCGACACCTAGCTGATGATATATGCATATGTCTCAAAATAGACGCTGCAAAATGTATATCCTTGAATCGAGTGTCTCATCGCAAAAATTAAGCGATGCATCATTTACTCATCGCAATCTTGAGTAGGAAACGTTTTTGAAGGATTTGAGAAAATTTAATATCGGTATATAAAGTTGAAGGTAAATATAAATATAAATATTAATATCATCCTGTTTGCAATCTGGGTCTTTTTTGGCACAAAACAAAATTTCACTCTCGCATTAAGTAGGATAAAAAATTGGATCTCCGTGAAATAAATTAGTTTTTACACATAATGCAGCTTATAATGTCACAATGCTTTTAATAATGGGTAGTTTTTTAATTATGACGTATCCAAGATAAGCACAAGCTTTTTTATATATACCATAGCTAAAAACTTATCTATTATTGAACTTTATGTCTGTGACAACTTTTTTTGTTCACTACATAATACTATAAACTGTAGTATACGTGAAAATTAATCATTTCATAGAGACCCAATTTTCTATTTCTGTAATTAGCGTGGGATTCATTCTCCCAAATAAAAGAGTTTTTTTCCCCCTTCCTAAAATTTTTTTTTTTTTTTAACTATTTAATGTAATACAGATGATGAAAGTAATCCTCAATTTTTCCATATTATTTGGAAGAAAAAGCAATAAAAAAAAACTTGGGCTACGATCAAAGAAAGTAAAAATATAATCATAGATGGAGGATTAAGGAATTTGAGAAATAATTCGTCAATCTTGCTTCGTTCGAGACGGTATTTCCAAGAAAGCGCTTATTTTAAATTAACATGGAAGCATTTCCATGAAAATACATTCCGAGACGGCTTGTATTTGGTGCGCGTCGTAATTGAAGATGGAGTACATTCGATCGCTTATGCCGCATCACGATATACGTCACGCGAGAAGAAAGGAACGAGGTGACGGTTCTTTGACCATTAATCGCTTAGTACCGATTCCCACCGGCTCATTCAGAGTCGCTTCCGTCTTTGGCACAATGGCGATGAACGCCGAAGGTCGTGTCGAGCCTCTGACTGCGTAATATTACACATTTTACAGCACTAGCACGTCGCGTTACAACGCGACGAGTTCGCGGCGGGAATAAAAATATGTCGAAGCGATCAGAATTAAATTAATTCTTCATTCTACAACTGTAGAATGCTCGTCGTTGAAATAAAAATGAGCCGTTCAATACTCTGAATGAATCTCGAATCGCAACTGTTCCTGTTATTAGAAGAGTTTCATTGTAGCTATCAAATGTTGATTGAAATAGTTTCAATTAAATGTTTAGCTAATATAATTAAAAATATGATTTTATTTTTTTAATGTTTAATAATTAATATCAAACAGTTGGTTATAATAATATTATATTTGATAATTATATTACAATTTGAAATAGAACCGAAGAGAGAATAACTTTAAGTATGAAGAATTCCTATTTTTGATCGAAGCAAATCTTAAAACTTTAATTATATCGTATTTTTTTTATTATGTTATTATTACTTTATGCTATTATTATTTTTTATTATTGTGTTACTATTATTTGTATTATATTTATGCTACATTATTTATTATTGTGTTTGATATTTATTAAATATATGTATAGAAAAGTAAAATTATTTTCATTATATTAACAGAATATTTGATTAAAATTATTTTACTCAACGTTTGATAACTATTATTAGATTTTCTTTGTGGCTGTCCATAATCTTACAGACTACAATTTGTAATCTTTTCTCTCTTTCTGGTTTCCATTTACAATCCAATTTTTCACATCGGTAAATACGTTGAGAATCGTAAAGAGAATCGTAAATACTGTTGAAATCTCCAAAAGCTTTTATAATTTTAGAATTTATTAAACCTTTTATAATTTCACGTCGAGTTGGAGTCGACGTAATCCTTTACGTAATTTTTAATGATAATTAGTATCTGTTCATGATTACAATCAAATTATAGTTATAATTAAAATAATTATAATCCAAGAAATTTCTCCATACATTCTTCGAGATAATAAAAATTCTTTGATTCATGTTATATATAACTGCTGATTGGATTGGAAACAAAATGTTTGGTTTTCGTTATTGAGAAACAATTTTGACTATAAAAGGATTATAATATTCATTTTTAACTTTAATCTCGGCTTGATTTATTCTTTATCTTTTATAATTTATGGAATTAGGAACTAAGAAGTAAGTTAAACCGCGATTAAAGTTAATCTACATTATGATAGAAATAGACATTAGTCGGTCGAACTCGCATTTCCGCTCGAATATCCACGGAAAAGTTTTCTAGATCCAGTGTTATATTTCCGATCTATTATAAAATAAGATTAATATACAGATAATCATATTTATTGTCTGCGGAAGAATATTTTATTCTTAAATAGAAAAATCTATAATAAAATAATCTTGATTCTTGAACATAGATTTCATGCCAAATACTATAGCACCAGCATCGTTATAATGTTGGGTAAAGATTTATTCTAAACGTAAGAATATATAAATTTAATTTATACGTATTATCTTTGTCTTAAGACAATAAAGTCATTCTCATTTAATTCGAAGAAGGAGAATTGAACTTAATAATCTAATCTTAATATTATTTTTTTTTGTACTGCAAAAAGTTGCGATAAGATTAAGTACATTAAAAATATTTTTTGTCTTGTTATCAGAAATTTTTTTCTGAGAAAGTAACGATTAAAATTTGCCTTTCGTTATTTCTGTGCACTAAGATCTGCGAGAATGCCGAACGCGTACGTTGCACGTAATTCTCTAAGTAGACCGTGACGACGAGGATGTTACTTCACAATTAACTGCCTCCTGACAAGGAAGAGGAACTCATTGCCGAAAGTGCATAAAGTTAACGTGGCTTTGAAGAGGTTTATTTACATCGCGTATCGAATATATTCTACCTTGGTCTATAATTCTTAATATTATTACCAGACGATTGTCAGTGAACAATATTTCCTTTTCTATAAATAGTTATTGTTATTTATTAATAAAATAAAATGGTAATAAAATTATTAATTTAATGGCTCTTTAGCTGTTATTGATTTTAATTTTGTCACTGTTTTATTACTGCAATAAGAAAAGTTCTTTATTAAATATTAATTATTCAATGATAACATTAAGAATTATAGAATAAGACTCTTATGTTCATTATTTCTATTAATGTATAAAATTAATTTTAATTTTAGTTTAACTTATTCTCTTCATCTTTTTGTAATACTTAGAATCAGAAAGAGATGAAGAGTTAATGGAGATTAAAGTTAATTTAAAAATTGTAGATTAACTTTAATCTACATTAGTACTCTTTGCAGGCACACATATTTATTTACTCCGTAGATACTCTCGGTCCTTTTTGTTCAGCTCAAATTCGTTTATCGTTCTAGGTTCTCAAAAAATCTAAAAAATAATTAAGAATTACTTTTCCAACATCTTTGTTGTTACATTGCCAAATAGCTGTTTAACTCAAATGTAAAAATCTTTATTTAATGAAAATTGAAACCTGTGCCAAGAAATTTGGAAGAAATTTCGCCTGGATCAAAAAAGTTCCAATGTGCATGAAGAATTAAAATTAAACTATATTGATAAAAACGAGTATAAGAATTAGAAAAAGAGTAAGTTAAATCTAGATTAAAGTACAATCTACACTGGTAGAAATAGACATTAATCCTTAATCGAACGACTATTTACGTTACGGGATCGTAAACTTGTAGAATCGATACGAACCATCTGTTTTTTCGGTCACCAAAACTCGTCGGTCGCTTCTTTCTCTCTTTTTCTATCGTAATAATGTTTTATTTCGGGAATGAGATAAAAAGATAAGACACGTTTGCTTTCTTGTATACAAGAATCAGACCTTCGGATCTTCGTAATGATAAACATCGTTTGGCGCGTCTTATCTCGCTCCGAAATTATATAACTTTCGTAAGATCTGAAGAAAACCAATGTTCGACGTGCAATTTGCGATATTATTTGATATATAACGCTGAATCGTGTTCGATATGACACACGTGCATTTGATACGTACGCTGAGTCACCGGAAACAGAACGCTCGAGAACCTTATGCGACTAAGGCACGTTGAAAATGCGTGGAACACGCATTTGGACGGCTCGCCTTACAGAAATCTAATATGGCCAATTTATTATTGAAAGACAGTAATTAATTACTTATTTGATTTATGTAGTAAAAGTACTGAACAATAATGCTTTTAATATTTAAAATAAGCAAGATTGGGGAAATTATTTTTTAAGTTTAGATCATTTTATTGTATTATATATATGTTATAAAGACTGAGTACAAAAAGTAATACGAAATTGGAGCAAACGATAAAATATAATGTATGAAGAATAAAATACCTGAACTTATTGTCTCAATTTTTGTTAATAAATTAAATATAACTTAAAAAATAATTTATAAGTAACATGTAAAATAACTTTTTCAACCTTGAAGATAAATAATTGTTGTCTTTTAATATATTAACCGATATTAGATTTTTGTAAGAAATGAACGAACTAGAAATGTGATATTTCTATCGCTCGAAGCCGAGATAAAGAAGTGAGCCCAAACAGAAATTCTTGTTCAGACTTATTACAGGATCATCAATTCTTTTTCAAACTGAACAACTTTTTATGTTGAAAGATATATCATACCTTGTGTTCAATCGCACCGATCGTGCATAGTCATCTCGAGACAGGTTTTGAAACGAAAAATTTAAAATCGAAGAATGATATCTTATGAATGTAGGGAGTCAGTAGGGATCGCGTTGGAAACGTACTACGTGCTTCGTACATTCATTCATCTAACTTCGGTTCTGAGAAAGACGTTCGAGTATTCTGTTTCTGAGGCACTCAACTGATTTTGTAGCGGCTCGAGGTCGAACATGGGTCTTTTTCGAGTCTAGCATCAATATTAGGGGCCGATTCTATAACTCTTAATGACAGTCATTGATGTTGCGCAGATATTATGTAGAACAAAAAAGCTGCGACATCAACGACTGTCGTTAAGAATTACAGAATCGTCCCTTTTAGTTGCCTCAGCAGAAAAGCAGCTTTGTAACTGTTATAAGATTTTTTAATATGATATACCTTTAATTTCTCTCAATGGATCTAAACGTACAAACCTAAAAATTATATTAAAGAATTATTAACAACAGTTGCAAAACTATTTTTTTGTCAAACGTAGAGTCTGTTTTTTGTAGCTGAATTAGTATACACTTTTAGAACTTAAAGCGAAATAGATATATGTTCGATATTTGGCGAGAAAGAAAGCTATAATGCAGTTTAGAGCAGAAATAAAAAACAGGTCTATTATGGTGTGGCGTGCACGTTGCGACTGTTGCGAGAGAAACGGTTGAAATGGCGTCGGTCGTCAACGTCGAAACTGCCGGAAGGACTTTACAAGCAGTCGCAATGATATCACCTGTTCGGACATATGAATTTTGACGATGCCGACGTGAGAGCTCGTCGCCAAGACTCCGCATCGACTTCGAGGAGGGATTAGGGAAAAAGATGCTCCGTAGCGGATAGCCACGTGACGAGAACAATTCGTCGACGTGATAAACGACAAATTGTACTGTTGTCTACTCGTTAGCCTCATTCCCGATGAAAAGCCACCTCAGAGATGGCCTATGTGATAGACAGCCGCACCCTAACCAATTTATCGTGGGACGCATGCGAGAAAATTCGAAAGCGTTCGAGCTATACAGAATAAAATTGCTAGCACACGGCTCGTCCGCCATGTTCGTCGTCACGATCGAGATAATTGGAAGCATTAATCGTGAAGATTCCACAGGAATTCTCGCGTCTCGCTTGCAATTCCTGTGAAATTCTCTTGTTGGAATTCCGGTGAGAAATTCCGCGGGTATTCATGGGGATTCCGGGAAAACTCGCCTCTCGGCAACAATGGCGTCGTTTGCTGATGTGGCCGGTGTGCCGAGAACGAGAAACGTTTCTTGTTGCAGCATGTTCAACGAACGGAACGACGCGGTGGCGCGCGGCTACGCGCGGTGCCGCCATCTCTCGGTAACAAGTGGTACTAATTATGACTGCGCCATTGCGCGTTGGATGGCGTCACGATACTGAATTTTGTCCGCGTGATTGTATATATTTATATTTAAATGTTAATTTTAAGGCCCAATTGCGTTAATGTCACTTTGACTTTAAGCGAGACTTAAAATTATATAAAATATAAAATTGACCAAATTGCGATTAAATATTATAAAAATATTTATAAATAAGTTTTTAATTTTATACAGGTTGTTTGTTATAAATATTAGAAAAAAAACTCGTACATTTTATTATAGCTAATGAACATAAGGAAACAGCAAGTTTTTGAATATTTAGCATTTTTCTATATTAAAATTTAGGATGAAAATTTAGGATGAAAAATTTAGGATGAAAAATTAGAAGGAAATTGTATTTTAATCCCTCATTCTTTGAGAGATTTTATATTTTAGCTTTTTAATACCGAAGTCTTCAATTTTAAAATTCTCATAAACCGTGTATTTTGATATTTTGAGATATATGAATAATCAAGAGAGCAATAAAATTAATTTGTACATACGTTATGTATTTCTTTTTGCAGTGTACAGATTTCGTGAAAGCAGGAGCGAAGCAAGGATTGACGCCGTCCGATGTCGTTCTGGCCGCCGATATTACCTTCTCTTGTGTGGCTGATCCTCAAGCTGCTAAGGATGTAAGTGATTTGTTAAATTCAAATGTCTTTAAAAGTATTCTTATCTTTCAAAATAGTTTTTATGGTATATTTATCACGTTAACATTTTTTTTAGATGGTCTTTGGCAATTGTGGTGTTCTGACGGAGATATCGCCTGATAAAAGCTATGTTGAAATGACTGGCATTGACGCAGAGACATCTCAAGATATCGCCGAGGCGATAAATGGTAAAGGTGGTCGCTATCTCGAAGCGCAGGTACAAGGAAGTAAAACTCAAGCGCAAGAAGGTACTTTGGTCATTCTTGCTGCTGGAGATCGGTCGCTTTTCGATGAATGCCAATCTTGTTTCGAGGCAATGGGCAAAAACAGCTTCTTTCTTGGCGAGGTCGGCAATGCTTCCAAGATGAATCTTGTACTTCAATTAATGGCTGGTGTTACTCTGGCCGCTCTGGCCGAAAGCATGGCACTAGCGGATCGTGCTGGACTTCGGCAGAAAGATATTCTAGAGGTCCTGGAGTTGACATCTTTAGCATGTCCGGCAATTCTTGAAAAAGGCAAAGGTAGATGTCAATCACTTATTTTATTCACGTCTGCATTAATCCTCAGTCGAGTCAACACAATAACAATATGTAATTTTCTAATCATTTTGATAGTAAGAGTTACATCTCTAATATTTATAATTTTTCTTTACGTAGGTCTTATAATTTTTATTTTAACAACAATATATTTTAATAAATATATAACAATAATCGTTCTAATGATTACCTGTCCTGGGTTCTACAAACTAGTTGAGAATTAATAGAGTCTGCGCATTAAATTCGTAACTAAGATTACTCCTAATATTCTGCCTTCCAGCGATTGTTGAAGGCGGTTTCCCTACTCAGCTACCGTTACAACATATGCAGAAGGACCTGCGACTGTCGTTAAGCATGAGCGATCAATTGGAGCAACCTTTACCACTGGCTGCCGCAGCGAATGAAGTGTACAAGCATGCAAGACGTCTGGGTTATGGTGCACATGACGCTTCGGCTGTTTATATTAGGGCCAGGTTCTAACGCAACATACGCTTCGTGTTGTCACCGAGCTTCTTCATATTTATTGCGATACCTGACGTTGTTTCCCGCCGCTAACAGGGAGAAAAAGAAGGAGGAAAAGAGAAAGAAAAAACATCATACATAAAAAATATTGTCGTATATTTTTGTTTGGTACATATGATTTCAAAAGATATATACCCAGACAACACAAAATTTTCTAAAATTAAGATATAAAGGTCTTTAAGATTCTTAGTCAAAGTCTTATATCTCAATTTTTATTATCTTAATTACTTTATGTTGTCTTTATGCGCTATTATTTGTGTAAACATTTTACAGAAAATAGAAAACTCAAATGAAATTCAGTAATGCGGTAGCGAGTCGTAGGAAAGAGTTTGTCGATTCGCGTCGCGAAGAAAAATGTTGCACAGAGTTTGTAGAATTATTTTTATTAATCTCAAATTATAGCAATGACAATATGGTTTATTAACTGTAATCAATGATCTAAATAGTTCATATTATTAATTTGAACAATATATTCTTAAGTAATAATACGAATTATTATTTAAACAATATTATTAAGTAATAATTTGGATTATTAATTAAAGCAATATTTTTTTTCTTCGATGTTATAGCGACAGTTCTCTGTGTACTTGACGAAGGAATTATTTTTCTTCGTATATAGATGGAGGAGGAGGCGGTTTGATTAACGTGCTCCCGAGTTGCGTCGATTTCGATCGCGCGCGAGACGCCCACTTGGCTCGGTTTCGAGAGATTCGGGACAAAAGAAAGAAAAATGTGCCTTACGATACCGATTGAAGGAAAAAGGCTTAATAACGTACGTGCGATGGCCACATTTAAAGTGGCTTTATGATAAACGATTACACTGTATTGGCGTAAGATTAAATCTGACAGAGAGGTTGATCACGACAGTGATATTAATAACAGTAGTTACAGGAAAGTGTAGAGATCGCACGCTTTTACGTGGTGCAATTGCAAAGTTTAAATTACAACTACGCGATATCTTAGAAGCCAATCGGAGCGATAACAGCAAGAGGATTGATCCTTCCTCTCGTATTTTCGTCTTCTTTCGTTTTCTTTGCTTTTATTTTATAGACACACTTTTACTTTCATTATTTTTCTTGAATTTGTATATCGCACTTTGTACAACGAACAGACGCACTATGTTATCTTACGATGTTTATCAGTGAATTAGCTGATCTAACTAAAGAATTAGTTAGCCATTTTTCTGAAGATATATCGGTAACCTATATGATCGTCATCGAATTTGTCCGTGTAGAACAAAATCCTTCTGAAATCGTCGAGGAGTTCGACGTCCGAAAGAGACATTTAAAAGAGAAAAGATATGATGTTTGCGTTTGCTAACTCGGTTCACATTTATCAACGTTGCTCGACAAGCGGCGCATTATAAATTAATAAAGATATAGATAAGACATCTGTTTTTTAGCCAAACTTGCATAGTTCATCTTTTTTTTCTCGTCAACATGAAAAATAAAAGAGAAAGATGAAATATGCGTTTTGCTTTTTATTTTTAGTTAAACTTTTTGCACGATTCATCTTTCCTCTTTTCTCTCTGTCGAAGAAAAAAAAATAAAAGAAAGAGAGAACCGTACAAAAAGTTCAGCTAAAAAGAACAGGCTTGAGAACTGAGGAGAGCATTATTTAGAATAGATATGTGTATATTATATGTTTTCGTATCTTTTTATCAGTAATGTTAGCGATCTGCTCTCCTCGAAGACCTGGCCTTGAAAACAGCAGCAAAACTGTACGTTTGGAGATATTTTGTACTTTTAGTCATTCCAGTTCTGAAAAGGGAAATTTCAATATCAAAATCATAAGCCGAATATAATAATAAAATATGAATAAAAAGTATATTGATGAATAATAATTTTTGCGGGTCACTTTCCCAAACCCTAGCGTTCAGTATACAGGAACTTACTTTCATAAGAGCGTCGCATGTTCGATAAACTTCTCGGAATGGTCTTCAGGACGATTTTCATTTTCTCGTACGAGACATACGATCATACGATCGCGAGAAGAAGAATCTCTTGACGACGAGGAGGGAAATGAACGAGCGAAGCGTTTCCGTTTTCCCAGGAAAATGATCTCGTGGGCGACGCGCGACGAAATCGAGTGTGATCGGAATGTTACGAATTGGTTCGTGGGGACCTTTGCTCGAAAAATCAAAGAAAGAATAAAACACACTGTAGGTGAGCAATATGATTAATGTTTTAAGACACATAACAATCTGTAGAATTAACTTCTCCACGTTGAATAAAATTTGCGTCATCTCTGTTTAATCATATAGAAATTTTGTCTTTTTTTCAGGCAGAATTACAGATATTTTGTAACAATTATTGAATGATTTTATTATAGAGTTTTTCTTTATAAAAATCAAAGATTGTGCTGATTGTTTTGTTCCGATAGAAATATATTAAATTTTTCTAAATTGTTATCTTTATGATGTACTTTTATATACTAAGTTAAAATTGCAAACGTTTACGTTTATATTTTAAAGTTATGTCTACCATTTAATTGCAGCTTTTATTAAAGGAAATATTAAAGAAATAATTTAAAAAATGAAGAAATTTTCTCTTGATGGAGAATCCAACCAAGATTATTCCAGTGTTAAGAAGTCAACCATTTCAAATGATTTCCACTTCTCTTTCAATGATAATTTTTTCGGATCACGTGCACTTTTATCTACGACAGATATTCCTCGAAATCGAAAGAAAACTCGTGTCGTTTACTTGGCGGAGATCTTAAATTTATTTATGCGGGAAATTGCGTGGCGTATAGCTAAAATAATAGTGGCTTGGCGCCATATCACATGTAATTAGACACTTACACAAACAGTTAAATAATAACATCGCAAATTATATGTGTATGAACCTGCAACATACGGGGCGGAGATAGAAGAAATATTATATCTACTGCATAAGAAAAGCATATAAAAAAGGATATATTATTAATAAATATTAAGTTTACTAAAAAAAAAAAGAAACAAGAAGAGAGAGAATATGATGTGGGAATAATTAGTGTGAGAGAGTGCGAGCGAATGAATGAGGGTATACGTTATGCGCGTTACGTCATCAACAGACGTTATATGTTTTGTCACAGACACAATGATTTTGGAATAAATATCTATTTGACTTATGAATTCTATCTGTCCTGCCCTTTAGTCAGAAATTGTATTTTTCTTTGAGCGATGACTTCCTTGATTATTTTGTTTACGAATAATATTTCACTTAAATTTAATTAAATTATATCACATGTTGTTTTTCCGAGTTTTTCGCTTCAGCTATTATTTTAGGAAATATCACATCAATTTTAGATTAGATAGTAATTTAAGTTTGATACGTTCATTTCTAATTTAATTTGGATTTTGTACGAATTCTAGTGACTTACATAAATTTTTTGGACTGTATAAAGCATTGCATATTTTAAATTTCTATTTTCGGAGAAGATTATCATAGTACTTATCTTATTTTGGTTTTATTCTTCTAACAATAACAATAAGAAAAAGCAGGCCTTCGAAAGAATAATCATAG
>NW_017305778.1:2679314-2680915 GCF_001594115.1 Trachymyrmex septentrionalis | reverse complement strand
TATATATATTTTTATATATATATATATATATATATATATATATATATATATATACACGTATTGTATGTTTATATGTATATATATATATATATAAAATTCCTTTTATTTATATGTGTGAAAGCGCTTAAGCTAAGCATTTAAGTAAATATAATAAATAAAGTGTCTTAGCTTACTAAGGTTCAAAATATTTTTCGAATGAATTTTAAATAATAATTAACGTGCGTCATTTTAATTGACCAACGTTTACTTTAATTATAACTTGAAAGAAAAATGAGTATACAATTATTACACATATCGTACTGAATCTAAAAATACAAACAAATACAATATCATTTTTTCTTTACTTCAAAAAAAGGTTTAAAAAGCTGTTTCGAAATTATTTTTTGTGTAAGTCTATTGGAAATTCAGCAGATAGCCAAGTTACATTTTCAGAATTTTACGATAATTCGAATTTTCTGCTACTGAACCAATAAATAATTACAAAGTTATAAGTTAGACGTATAGAACCGAATAATTTGATTTGATTTTATTGACGAATCTGAGTTCCGATAAAATATAAAAGTAGGGAAAAAGCGAAAGTTTGTTATTACTCTTTGTGGTTTTGATATTACTTTCGCTCTCTTGAGTTTTCCTTTGTTTGAATTGTTCAAAAAAATTGAACATCGGGATTCGATCATTTTGATCATTCGTTTGAAAAATAAGGTCTATTCTTACGTATAGTTGGAATGTTTGAACAACGTTATATTTTATAGCATATATTCTGGAGAACAAAATAATGATTTTAAAGATTAAATAAGATTTTTTACTGTGATTAATTTTGCAATACAAATGTTATTAAAATGTTAAATTTTAATACAATTTATAACAGTGTAGGAAAACATGGGTTAAAGAAGTGACAAGTCATTTAATTTAAATACATAGATGCTGAATAAAACAATGAATTTTAAGTATTATAATCGATCGTTATTCAAACACTGTTTGAAGTCGAGAATGTTCATGACTTTTCCTTGCAAAGTTATTGCACGTTAAGTCTAAATATATCAGAATGATGAGATCATTTTATTACACATACTAAAAAAATGTACTAAAGTTTAATAAAAATTTTAATAAATGTTTTTTGAATAATTAAATATTTACTAAATGTAAACATATATATATTTGGTATAAGAACCATTAATTTGTAACTGTCATTTTTTTATTGAATAGATAAATATTTATTTATTGTAAGTAAATTTTTACTTAGTACTATTGAAAAAAATTATTAGATTTAATATTTTTCTTTTTTAGTGCATCGTAACAAATACTTGAAAAATCTATATATTTCAATATGTATTAATGGCAATGATTTTCGTTCCAAAGGAATTTCTATTTTCGTAATTATTCCTTAACTTAAAGTGAGAGGAATTACACGCGCATGTTTCCACGTTAAAATACCATATTTTTAAAAGTAAATTTATATATTACAAATTTATAAATAATATATAAATCTTAATTTTTAAATAAACAATTCATAAATACTCTCTAGAAATTCTTTGGTGTGTAATCTCACTCTGAAAAGTGAAAATTAAACCAGTTGTAAAAGAGTGACTCAATTTTCAATC
>NW_017305778.1:2675462-2679214 GCF_001594115.1 Trachymyrmex septentrionalis | reverse complement strand
ATATATATATATATATATCTTTATATTATAAATAATATATCAATCTTAATTTTTAAATAAATTACAGAATTTATAAGTTGATTTATAAATAACAAATTTTTAATTATAAATTTCCGTTATATCATTTTCCCAGTCTCCTTGTCCTGAAGAAATAAAAAAAAGTGCCAATATTCTCGGAGTATCACTGGCCGATATCTCGATTTACACATACATACGTACGCACGCGTACATAAACGAACGCCTCTGCTACATGTATCAGCGCATCGACGTGAGGGACGGCGGGAATAAGTGGGGACTGCCATGCCGGCGGAGGGGGACGGGCAATGACGTAGGCAGCGGGCGAGAGGCAAGGGACGCTCGCCGCCGTCAGATGACACCTGTGGCTCGACCAGGAACGATCCCCACGATCAGTACAGTCGCGACTATGCACACGCTGCTCCGCCGTATTGTTTTTACGTTTCTCGCTTCCGTGCTCGCTCGCACTTGACGCACGCGCACACACACACACACACATACGCCTGATAGCGACAGATAGCTGTGCGTACGTCACACACACGCGCACGCCAATCGTGTGCGTATATGCGTAGTGACGCACGCGGGGTGCACGTGTTGCGTCGTGTATTTATCCGTCCCACGTGTGCGAACTGTCACGCTGATTGTCATCGAATTACGTGCCGTAGTTAAGAAATCTGGACGGAGGAAGAAGGAGAAAAAGAATAAACGGTATATTTATAACTATCTCAATATTTTCAATGTACATATACGCATATTGCGCAGCGCGCGCCGCTCACGCGAGTGGCTCGAGAGAAACCGGCGGTCCCAATTTCCCCGAGTTCGGAATTTTGATGCCACCGCGTACGTTCACGAAGATGCCTCGAAGCTTTTTCATCCAGTCGTTCGAGTAGAAGAAGCAATTCTTTTCTCGTCCGTCTTGTGTGCCACTTATTGCGTATTAGAATTATCGAGATCGAATAGAAATATCAATTATGAATATATTCATCATTTCAAAGATATTTATGCTCGATATATTCGACATAATGCCTATTCACATAAATGAATAGGCATTATATCGAATCCGATTAATCAAAACGAAAGAATTTTCTGTTCATTTTATTTTATGTATTTGATATAATGTTCAGGATGAATATAAATGGTTTTTGAATTATGAATATATTCATGGACGATATTTCTAGTCGATATCAACAATTTTATTACGTACCGTTCTCACAGGCACGGATAAACACATGACCGAAGCAGGTTCGAATTGAGAGCTATCGATGACGTCATACAGCCGCTTCGGTTCACAGGTCGCGTTCACGCTTAAGCCTTGTGTTCACGACACTAGAAATCGGCTCGAGATCTCGAAGAGAAACAAATCGCATTGATCATGTAACCGAATTATCAATCACATTCAAATGTGATTTGTTGATTCTTTTTCTGTCTCAGACGGATTTTTAGCATCATGAACACAAAGCTTTAGCGAGAATTCGATTTCGATCTCTCTTCGAGAATGATCCGGATCTTTCTACTAAATCCTCCATCTACTATCATGTTTTTACTTTGCATATGAATATTAATAAACACCAAGATCCGCTTTGGCTAAAAATAGGAATCTTTCTTTTATTTGATTAATTTTTTTATCGATTTAAATTTACTTACAGTTTACAATTGTTGATATCTTTACCTCCATTAATTTGCAATTTGAGATTTTTTTTGTCTTATACCCATGGTTTTTTTACAGTTCTAGGCTTTCAAAAAATATTAAAAGATTCAGGTCACTTATCAACATCTGTATTACATTATCAAGTAGATATTACAAGATACTTTAGAAGGAGAAATCGGATTCCACTCTCATTTATTTTTGAGAGAAATTTGAGAGTAAAATTTCGCTTGTGTATTAAAAAGAAAACCCAAAGGTCTTTTTTATTCAAACAAAAATATATGTGAACGCATATAAATATTTTAAACGAATAAATATCTAATAACAATTTTATTACATTATTTAATGTTATTTAACGTTATTTAACAGAATATATGTATAAGATAAGATCGCTCAAGAGTTGAGCTTTACGAAATTATTAGATCGTAAGAGCTGTATTTCACAGAATATGCTTTTTTAGTTTTTTGCCAATCTATGTATAAAAAATTGTTATGATCGTTGCAGCGATAAAAAAGATGTTTTAAATTTTGTGAATTTTGATCATTTCTTTCTATATTTTTCATGGATAAATTGATCAATTTCTATATCAAATTGTTGCTTTGTGAATCTATACTATTAATCAACAATCTGTACGTTATATTGTGTGCATGCATTCTCTGCTTCATATTTAATGATATATTTAATATCTGTAATAATTTTTATACAGTTATATTAAAAGTAAAAAGTGATACGGGAGATCACTCAAGAGTTCGCACTTAAGAACAGCTCAAAAGTTTGCATATGAGCAGTACTGGCAGACACGGCTCGTTGGTAACATATTTTGTAAGGGCTTCTGTTCAAGTTCTAAATCCGATGAAAATTGGATCCAGTGCCAGAGCTGCTGGCTGTGGGCTCATATCGATTATGCTGGGATCGACCGTCGAGCGAAAACTTGCTTGTGTGAACTCTGTATGTAAAAATACAAGTGTTTATAAACATTTCTTTTTAATGAAAAATTAATGCTACTTTTACTTTAATTAACATTACTTTTCTAATAAGCCACACTTTTTTCATAGTGCGAACTCTTGAGAAGACATTTGCTCAAGAGTTCTCATTTTTCCCTTCTTAGTAGAATTAATCTTTTGTAAAAACAATTAAATTAATACTTGACAAATTTTTAGTTTAAAGTGTACGGAATAATTTAAGCTACTTTACTGTATAAACTCTTGTACAAGTTACATAGCCTAAAAAAAAGTGCGCACTCTTGGGCGGTTTTACTCTATTATTTTATTGTCAAAGTTAATTATATATATTATGCCACTACATTTAGATACTTTATATGAAGCAACTTTTTTTTAATTAAAAGAATCAAGCGATTATTATTGACTGTTTCTATTTTTTAGATTAATGTTATATCATGTAATATTGTCATGTAAAATATAGAAGTCTGAAATTCTTTAACTTTCTAATAGTTACGTCTTTATTGATAAAATATTTTATAAGTAGGATTTTTATCACTTTCTCTATTTCTATAATAATTTTAAGAGTATTTAGTCTCTCTTAAATTTTTATTTTTAGAATAATTTGTGCTATTTCATTATTTTATTTTTATAGAAATTTGTTCGCATCCTTTTAGAGTAAGAAACGTTAATACTCTTAGTATTAATATACACTTATCCAGTATAATGCCAGTAACTGAATTCACTTATAAGTTAGCTAATAGGATGAAAAGTATAATAGGACGAAAAGTATAATAGGATGAAAATCCATCCCGTTTGTTCCCATCGCGGATAAAAGGAGGTCATTTTTGCGTTACGCATGGAATCAAAACATTGATCTCGGCGATCGGGAGACGAGAGGGAAGGATCCTTCTCGCATGATGGATCCTTCACGAAGCTACTTGAATAACACACATCAATAAGCCATTAGTAATAAATCAGAAATTAGAAATTGATCAATCATAGTCAATAATTCTTCCCACATTCGACTGTGATTGGTCAATTTCTAGCTCCTGACTTCTGATTTATTACTAATGATTTATTGTAAAATGTGCCTAAGAGATTTCGAACTCGTCATTGCGTCGAGAAAAAAGCTCCGGCCATCTCCACAGATC
>NW_017305778.1:2661127-2675362 GCF_001594115.1 Trachymyrmex septentrionalis | reverse complement strand
GATTTCGAACTCGTCATTGCGTCGAGAAAAAAGCTCCGGCCATCTCCATCGTTGACGATCGACGTCCACCGGCGTTATCTCGGATATATAAAAGGCCTGAAAGCGGCCGATCGGTCGTGGATACGCCACGCTGAGTCGAGGCCGAGATCGACGGCGGCATGTAGATCCTAGGAACAAGGTCGTCGATGTGGAGCGTTACTTTCTAGACGGCGCGGCGTTTCCGACGCAATCGAGGATTATCGAAAACCGTTGCTCTCCGCGCGCGCCGTCGTGTTTCGCACGAATATATACCGTTGATGAGAGAATCCGCGGGTGGGATAATAATAGGGGATTTACTCGCCGAATCATTTCTCGAATTGGCTACCTGGAACAGTTTGAGAAATTAATAGAGATCTTGACGTAATATTGATTTATTAATCTGTGTCACAACGCCAGTGTTTGTGAAGAGATCTGTAATGTTCATTTCTATCAATGTAGATTAACTTAATCTTTAATCTTGATTTAATTTACTCTTTATCTTTTTCGAATACTTGCTTATGTTCATTTTTACCAATGTAGATAAACTTTAATCTCGGTTTAAATCACTTATGTTTTTCTAATTTTTAGAAAAAGGTTAAAAGTAAGTTCAACTGAGATTAAAGTTGATTTACTTGATAAAAATAGATATAAATCAGGTTTAGCTTACATGAATATTTGACGCGTTTCTGACGCATTTTAGATAAGATTTTTCAGTACTTGCTCAACACAACATCGAGCATAAATACTAGGCCTTTAGCTGCGAACGTTGACGTACATTATACTGACAATGAGAGAGAAAAGTACACTGAAAATAATTCTTAAATTTAAGTAATATTTTCTTGAATAATACTAAGTAAACATTTTTTTACTTTAAATAAATATTTATTAAAAAAAAAAGAAAGTATGAAAACTTAAATAATATATGTTTTGTTTACATTTAGTAAATATTTATTTGCAATAAGGAAAACTTAGTACTACTCAAGAAAATATTACTTAGAGTTAGGAAATTTGTTTTATTGTGTTTGTAACTATAATTAGAGTGGAAATATCGCGTAATTCCAAGACTGCCAAAAGAATGATCGAGATTGTTAATCATGCGGATAAATACTGTACGCAAATAATAATTACTTGTTTCCAATATTTCGAAAGTTCATATATCCGCAAATTTATCATAAGTTCATCATAAGCATTAAATTTATTCAAAATATATTTTGAATCTTAATAAGTTTAATACTTCAGTCTAAATTATTAAATTAAAACAAATTCGATTTGTTTATTATATGTGAAGTCGCTTCTTTGATCAATTTTATTATTATATTCTTTAAAAGGAACTAGATTCTTTTGACTACAATAAATGAGTTTCTCTAAAATTTTTGATAAATATATTTTAAGATTATTATCAGAAAATATTTTTTATTAAAGATAACCATTATTAAGCAAGAATGTAGATTGAGTAACCAGTTTTCTTAGCGATAGAATGATATTTTTCTGTATTTAACTTCGATCTTTTATTGTTCTACGACATACCAAGCATATATAATCAACGATAATCGAAGATGTTCGCTGTGAAAGAATGGAAGAAATTCCAAACGAATTATTCAGGCGCGCCTGCCGATTTATGAGGTTGTCATCTTTTGTCGATTAATACGGAAATAAATCAGAGCATCATATCGTTATCTAGTGTTGCAGTGTCGCGCACTGCTGCTTTGTATCATTGATAATTCTGACTTTGCGATTAAAGGGTCAAGGCATTTGCGTCGCCTCTTGCGTATATACCTTTATCTCATCCATAATATCTTTTCGCGATAGGCGTGTCCTTTTCGTAATACGCCGCATCCTCGCCTTTTATTCTCGCAGTCTCATTTACGGCGAGAAAACGGAGCGCGGCCCGCATACCCGTCAATGCGAGACGGACGCACGTTTCGCTCGCGACACACGAAGAGACCTCGGAAATCCCGTTCGCGGCGGCCGGCGACGGCTCTCATCTACATGGCGTCGCGAAACGGCGCCCGGCGTCGATTGCGGATCGATTACTTCGGCCAGTTCATAGTCCATTCTTATTTTAAGACCGTCTTAATCCCTTCAAATCTGATTTTATTTTTAACCATGTTAAGAAGATTTGTTTTTGTTCAATTCATATTAAATAATTAATTTTTTTCAAAATTTTAATTATTTTCCCAACATGTACGTTATTATATACATCAGATCTTAGATGATGTAGATATATTTAACAGATAGAGAAGGACTCTTGTTATACAAAATAAATAACAAAAAATAAAGGGTAAAGTAAGAGTCAAACACATTTTTTAAATTGTCACATAATTGAAAAGAATAAATTACAAATAAAGAGAAGTAAAATTGAAAAAAATAATTAAAAACTCAGTTTAAATTCAAATATTACAAGTTTCGGCTACCGGATTGAGCCCTCTTCAGACATTAACTTATCATAAAAATGTGATTATAGAGAATATGCAAGCATTTGATATTAATTTTATACAGCGATTTTTTTTTAGCCGAAACTTGTAATATTTGAATTTAAACTGAGTTTTTTATTATTTTTTTTCAATTTTACTTTTCTTTATTTGTAATTTATTCTTTTTAATTGTGTGACAATTTAAAAAATGTGTTCGATTTTTACTTTGCTCTTTATTTATTATTATTTATTTTGATGTAGATATAATTAAATAATTTCAATGGATAATATGTTCAACTTTGATATACATTACACAGAGTGTATTACAATACGCAGAGTGAAGGAATTAAGTAATCTTAAGGGGATGCTGGGGGGAGTGATTAAATTTCAGTCGTAAAAAAAATCTTCGAGTTGACTGAATGGGATCAAAAATTCTTTTGCAGGATTAAAGTAGACACAAAGTTAGGAGGTAGTGCAGTGGACTTTATATTAAAATAACTTTTTTTTCGATTTTAGTATAAAATCCATTGTACCACCTTCTAATTTTGTGTCTTTGTATCTTTTTAATCCCGTAAAAGATTTTTTTTATTTCGTTTAGTCAATTCAGAAATTTTTATACGACTGCAATATCAATAATTTGATTATTCCAGTATCTCTTTAAGATGCGATATTCTGCCTGGTTCATGACATCTTAAGGAGATGAGGACATCCTAAAGTCGTTTTGCTTTTTATCTGTTATTGTTCAAATAAGTATTTTCTTAACTGCCTGTACATAGATTTAAAAATCCTTGTTCACAATTAAAATATAAACAATAATGTAGTCCAAATCAATCGATTTTATGCTAAAAATGAAAAGAAGTTAAAAAATTATTATCTTTTTTTTTTGACTTGATTCATAACAATATTTGCTTTATCTAAGAGTTTTGTGTACATTGTACGTATACTCGAAAAAAATGTCGATGTGGATAACATTTGATTTAACACCTTTAGCGTAGATTTAACACCCATGATGTTAAATCTATATCATGTTGGTGTTAATTTAACACTAATATAGTGAGAATTATATAGTCTACTATTTTTAAAGTGTATAAAACAATCTTAGTTTGGTTTGGACTAAGTATTACATGAACAACCAATGTTGAGTTCTTAGAAGATGTTTAATGTGATGAAAGATTAGACAATTTACATACGTGTGCGATATACTGATGTATCGATAGCATGTAAATCGTGTGTAGATCCTACTGAATCGGTAAAACAAACGATTTTAGGATTCTTTTAAGACTGTACCTAAGACAATTAACTTTGAATACTAACCGAATCGATCGAGTTGTAAAACAAAGGTAAAAGATCGAAGCTCTCGCGATTTTTCGCTTCATTTTGGACTTTGCAATTCGATCACGCAAAATTATTGAGTTATTAACTCTCGAAAAAATTAATTAAAACACAAGTAATAAGCAAATCAACATTTTTTATTTGATAGAATACTTACAATGTCAGAAATTTCTTAATGAACTTTAAGTAACATATAAAGGACACTTATAATTATGTACGAAATTGAAAGTAATAAATGTTGTAACTAAAAATTAAGTTACAATAGTTTTAAATGTAATGAACGTGTGTATTAAAATTAATGAACATAGTATAGAAATTAATTTATCCGTTAATAAAATGTAAGAAACGTAAATGTATTAAATGTTAAAAACGTTTATTTATTACAGTTAATAAAAATATTATTTATATCCGTAATTGAAAAGTACATTAAATTTCAATACACTTTTTACAACTTTTAAGTTATTACAAACTGAAATCTCGTTAAACATATGTACAGTAACAGTCTTTTTAGTTACAGAGAATTTAAATTTTATTCACCAGTGTACAGTGTAGTTAAATATTAATGAAATTCAAGAATATTTTTAACAGTGTACATTATTGTCTTACGTCTTCAATGAATCTTACGTTTTTCTTTGTGCCACTAACATAAATTTTCAGCCAATTCAAATAATTGTTTTTTATCTTCGGTGTAAGCGATCTTTTGCGAATCTCTGATTTTTAACGTTAAATATATAATGTATATAAAAATGTATGTATGTGACATTCAGACATCAGAAATTTCTCTATCTACTTGAGATTAATCAAGATTTAAAACTGTTTGTATAATCTTATCGTATATTTTCGATGCTTAGCTTGTAGAAAGTTTTCCTTTCACAAAAACTATCGGTTTTCCAACATTTTTGTTGAGGAAAAATTAATAATTCTTTTGTATTCTGTATTTACTGTACACAAATATAGCATTTAATGGAAATTTTCTGAGGCACTTTCGAGTTCAATTAATAGTGTTTTGAATATTTTCCAATATTTGTCTTTACTTATAAACGCTGAAGTTTGAAAAATTTTTCGCTCAGTGTGCTATTGTCCCTCTATTGTTCCCGATTTCTTTTAATTTTCTAATACGAATTTCTAAAAGAGCCTGTGATTGTAGTACATAAGAATAAAAACCTTTCTCAAACATTTAGAAATTTTCTCTAAGAAGAACTTTTTTACTTATATACAATTATTTACAAAAATAATCGAACACGTTAAAAAGTGTAAAAATTTTTTAGAGATAAAACATGATAATTAAAAGCGTTGAAAAATTAATGTATTTAGTAAGATTCATGAATTTTTAAATGAATTATTAATCTTGTTGATTTTTTAATTATTTTTTTCTAAAATCAATAGAATAAGGGGAAAATGAATTCTATTGCGAAGAATAATTCTTCTATGAAAAAGATTTTTTAAAAAAACTGTTTTTCAGATGCATGTATCTCCCCGATCAGTTTAGATAATGGAGATTCTACTGTAATTTCATTGAATTCAACGGAAGTATCTTATTGACCGTGCGATGACAAAGCTGTTTTATTGAAACAACAAAATGTTGACTGTGTTGACGATACTTTGCGGACGTGGTCACGTTCATGAGCGTAACTGCGAGTGTTGTGTGAGGAATCGGTCGATGAGGCGATCTCGGGGAAGAGTGAGAGAGGTGCGAAGCTGCCTGTGGGGGAAACAGCGTGGACAAGATTACGATGGCGACGTCGTGTCGACGTCGAGTTCAGTCGAGTCGAGTCTCTGTCTTTCCGTAACCCGAAGCAGAAAATTTACCTCGCCTCGAGTATCCCCTGAAGACTGACCCTTTTCGGTCGAACGATTTCAATCGTGCGCTCACTGACGCATTGTATCTTACTCTCTAAGCAAATTTAAACCTAATCTTGGAAAAGCCGCGTCATTCTCTTCGAGTTTTTCCACGATGAAAAGGTTCAAGAAAGAACGATTTAAAATCAATAAAAATTTATCGAATAGTTTTATAACATAATTATTTTGAGGAAGTTTAAGTATATTGGAAAAAATTACATGTAAAACTACAGTAAGTATAGTGAATAATTTTGGCATCCACTATTAAAGAAGTATATTATACACTCGTGTATTTATAGTTGAAGTTATAAATTATAAATAAAATTATTCTTTTTTATATAGTATTACCACAAAAAAAAAACTGAAAATCAGGGAAATTAAGAAATTGTTAGGAAAATTGAAAATGGTTAGAGAAATCGGGAGAAAAATCAAAGACTTTTACAAAATTCTATGGAAAATTAAAATTCTTCGCTTTATAGAAGTTTAATATACGTACAACATATATATGCAGTTTTGGAATATTTCCAACTTAACCTTTAAAAATGCAAGCAGTGTCAGCAACATTAATAGTAATTTACATTACTATGTTAAATTGATTTCTCAACAACACATTTAATGGTTTCTGAATCAGGACGGAAATACATAAAATTACAAAGTATTATTGAAAGTCAGAGAAAATAATTAAATTTTATTCGGAAAATTTAGGGGAAAAGTTATTGAATTTACACAATTAAAACTAAATTTAAAAATAAAAATATTTACGTATTAATTCGCTAACGAATTACAAATTTTTTTGCTGTGTTATTGATGTTATTGACGTATGAACACGGAAATGCAAGTATAATATGTTGATATAGTATTATCATTATGTTATATAATATTACAAAAAAAATTGTACATTTATATATAAATAATAAATTATACTAGGTTAATATAAATTATTGTAAATTAATGTATATTAATGTAAATAAATGCCGTAAATTATTTCCATCAGTAAAGATATATTAACACAAAAGAAGTAAAAGTACTAATTTTAAAAATATAAAAAACACACAGTTTTATATTTCCACCATGAACTGTAAAATTTTTACGTATTATTTAGATAATTTTACATATTTTTTTATAATATAGTTACAGATCTGAAAATAATTTTCTTGAACCATCAAAATAATTAGAAAACTTAAGTATGATAAATAATATTGCAAAAATTTTGATATTCCAGTTTGAACGAATTTATAATTATTTTAACAATCCAATAAAATTATTTTTAGAGCTCTGTAGCTAAATTTTTTTAATGCTTTAACAAAACCGTTCTTTTCATGTGTACTACTTAATAAATTAATCCGCAATAATGGATATAGCAATTGCTTTAAATAATACATGCAATAATTATTAAATTACAAAATGTAATTGATGTGTGCTACATTAAAGTGTTGTAAATGTGAATATTAAGGCGCGTTTTCTTTATGAATTAATATCGTAAAACGCACAACTCATTAATTCGATAAAACGGGCTTTGCCAATTCTGGCACTTTTGCAACACTTTGACACGTTTAAATTATTGAATTACTGATAATACAACGACATTAAACCGAAGAGTATTTGATTACCAATTATAAGTATTAAATTACGCAGTTGTGCGCAGATATTGTATCAAAGAATATTTAATTATTAATTATAGTTATTAAATTACTAATAACATACGCAGACGTTGTTAAATGAGTCTAACGAACGTTCAGGGAAATTCGACGAGATTGTGGGGAAATCGGTTAGGTGGACAGGTTGCGCTAACAAGTCGTGTCGCGTCGTGCATTCCAAGGCGTAGATTCCGGAGCGCTTTTCTTTTAGTATAGAGAGAACGAGAGAAAAAGAGAGAAAGAGAAAAGTGGAGCGCTTACGGTACTGATTTTCCAGCGTGCATTTAATGTCGCTGAGTCTCTTTCTTTTTACCCTTCTGTTAGTTTCCGTTTGCGCAACAAGTGAAGGTCTATGGGACAAAATATGCAAAACGTAATCGAAAATCATCGGTACAGAATTCAATTTCGTTTGGTCGGTGCTAATCGATAGTAATGTTTTTCATGCACGCAAATATGCATTCTAATGTAAATATACATTTTAATATAATTCTTTGTTGTTTTGAGGGAAAGCGAGATTGAAAAAATAAAGAGGGAGTGCATATGAAAAGAATGTTTTTGTTAAATTATCTAAAAATTTAATTAGATATAGGTTTGAAAATAATTTATCTGGACTATCAAAATAACTATGTAGGACACTCAAATTGGAATGTCCGAATTTTTTTGCAATATTTTTGTAACGCTCGTTATGCTTTAGTTTCCTACATAATTATTTTGAAGTTCAAGAAAATTATTTTCAGATCTGAAAATAATTTTGTTGGATTATCAAGATAATTATGTAGGATGTTGAAGCATGATGAGCAATGCTCCAAAAGTTTTGATATTCTAGCAGCTGGAGCGTTCCGTATAATTATTTGAGTTATTTAAAAAGTTATTACAAATAAAATTGTTTTCAGGTCCGTATGTAGCTGAAATTTTAGATATTTTAATAAAATTGTTCTTTCCATGTATTCTTGTGTGAATCTGACAATTGCGATTACAGAAAGAAAAAAAAATATTTTGAATCGAAAAAATGGTAAGTAATTTTTTGTGTAAAATTCTCAGATATTTTTTTATTACGATTTTTTTTGCTTTCTCGAGTTATCCTCGAGTTTTGGAGTTTTGTTTCTATACGTTATTTCTTTACTTTTTTCATCTTCGAGTTTTACCCTCATTTTGATGCTCAGAATTTCCTCTTTCGTTTAATGCGGTTTGTTAGATTCGCACGATCCTTTCGTAAAAAAAATGGATAAATGTATTTTGTGAAACGCGGCTTATGTATTATGCCTGGGAAAATCACAACCGAAAACGAGATCTTATTGCATCTAGTATACGGAGATTGCTTCTTTCGCGACGGCGTATTACATAAAAAGCGCAAAGCGTCTATTAACGGTCGGTGAAAATAACAGCTGTGCTGCCGTGGAAAATAGGATAAGGCATTCGATCGGCGGTTCGCTTAAGTCGCATCGCGATAAATTTTCATCGTATTAAATCGCATTTCAATTCGTGGAGCAATAGGAGGAGGGACCGAAGAAGCGCCGTCGGCCGATTCTCTGTTTACCAAATCGCGACTCGTGAAAATGTCAGCGACTCGACTGGAGTAGGTTGTTTGCCCTTGTAATGCCGCGCCGGATACTTTCGACTTTGGTGAGAACAGTGTGTATCAACCGGTTCGTGTAAAAGGATTTTGCTCGAGCTCCACGTTCGGCTGCGAGTGTGTTTCCTTGATTATTGCGACGTAAACTTTCAGTACGTAGCCGTGCTCGTCTCACAGAATATTTCTCTCTTTTGTGCCCCCGATTTTGAGAAATTTTTGCTTTTTTCTCCGAGCCGCAAATTGCACGTCTCCTCTCTTTTCTGGAACTGTCCATGTAATTTACGCACTTCCGAATTGTCTCTTTTAAGGTGTACTTAACGCCGGCTCGAAAGTTATTGGCTATTAGGATTTACGAGCCTCGATTAGGGACCACTTTTGCTGTTTACGTCGTTTTGATGTTTCCGATTGACGATATATTTGTCATGCCTTTAAAGTAAATTATTGATACTCTTTTGAGTAATCTGAAATTATCGAGTATTTAATTTGGATTTAATTTGAACCGCGCGGATCTGGATGTGCCAGATTTAATATGTAAAGATTGCCTTGAGATTTTTATGAGTTTTTTGTTTGAAATAAATACAGATATGAAAATAATTATTTGAATCAAAATAACAACAATATTATTTTTACATTTATATTACACACAAAGAAATATCATTCTATTATTAAGGTCTTCTGACACACATCTTGTCAACATAAATCTTGGATTCGTTTCGTGTGACAGTACTTGTTTTTCCTCGTGCTCCGGTGGTGTCTTAAAAATAATAAATCTTTGGGAAATGTCGAAAGCTTATTAAGCTTACATGAAAAGAGCGGTTTTGTTGAAGTACCTAAAAATTTAAATAAATTAAATACAGATCAATAATTTTGTTTGGATCATTAAAATAATTAGGATGCTTAAACTGGCTGCTAGAATGTTAAAATGTTTTGCAATATTGTTATTAATTACACTTAATTCTATAATTTCGATAATTCAACAAAATTATTTTTACATTTGTATCATACACAAAGAAATATCATTCATTATTAAAAAAAGTGACTACTCAATTTACTTTTTTTTTCTTAAGAGTAGCGATTATCTTTAACAAAGAATATTTTCTCGACAATAATCTTAAAATGCATACTTATCACAAATTTTAGAAAAACTCATTATTATGTACTCGAAATAAGAATTTATTTTTTTTTTGCAAAAATTGATTGAAAAAGCGGCTTTTTATAAGTAAATCGAATTTTGTTTTAATTTAATAACTTTGATTAAAATATTAAACTTGCTAAGATTCAGAATATATTTTGAACAATGCTTGTGACACTCGTGATGAACTTATGATAGATTTGCGGATGTATAAACTTTGGAAATACTTGAAACAAGTAATTATCATTTGCGTATGGTACATATTTTTCTGTGCAGCTAAATTTTTAGATATTTCAGCAAAACTATCCGAAAATAATTTTGTTTCGATTATCAAAATTATATAGAATGTTCAAATTAATTGATAGAATATTAAAACTTTTTACAGCGTTAGTTATCAAACGTTTTACATAATTATTTTGATGCTCCAATAAAATTATTTTCAGATCTGTATTTGCTCGAGTTTTTGGATAATTCAGCAAAACTGTTCCTTTCCATGTATATCTTGATATAAAATCGAGATTTGAGGACACAATTCGCATTGGCGAATCTCGTCATGATGGAAAAGCGATAAAGTCGATCGCGGTATTCAATATCGTAACTCGAGCAAATGAGCATGGATTCTCCGGGGGCGGAGTGGAGTGGAAGAAGACACGCGCGGTGAAAGTGCATAGAAACGAGGAGGCGGCAGAAGCTGTGGGAGAAAGGAATAATTATGGTTTATAACACGGAGTGTCGTAATGGGAAGAATTCCTGTAACGCTTCTTATGCGTCCTTCGTTATCCCATTTAGTTCCGTACCGTTGTAAATCATCACAGCGCTTAGATAGAAACTTGGCCTTACTCATCACACATTTAATTTTTATGGAAGAAAGACATTCTTTTATTCTTTTCTGTAAACATAAAACCCATCTGTGAGTATCAGAGAATGATTATTTCCTTAGACATAGAGTTTATTTAACGGAAATTGGGATGCCATGAAATTCCGCCGTTCTATTTTCCTATTTTTCATATACAATATATTGTTGTAAACCTTTTGTTAAAATTTTAACAATTGACGATCGAGAGAATAAGTTATTTACAAACCCAATAACGAAAGAGAAAAAGACAATATTTTTTATTTGCACGAGATTGAGAAATGCTGAAAATTGTCTTTTTCTTTTTCGTTATTGGATTTGTAATGCTACTTATTTTTTATTATTACCAGCTGTTTTTGAAACTTTAAAGCCCTGAACACAATGCGAGTCAACAACAATAGTGATAGAAACAGAGGAATCCATAGTGATAGAAATATTCGGGAATGCATATGTCAATGCACATAGAAACAAGGAATAAGGCAATAGTGATAAATTTCCGACGAGTTGGATTTCTGTGTCTCATAGTCTACCATCTGCGTTTAGATTTTTTATTTTGTTTATGTACGTTATAATCTTGAAGCCGATGGAAGAGTATACTACAGTCTACGCAATTAGATTGGCCTTTTATTTCTTTTGCGGCATTGCGCAACAAGAGGCGACAATTATATATCGCTTATTTCAATATTATTTCTATCGCTGTTGCCTCGCATTGTGTCTAGAGTTTAAAATCTGTATTTTCACTTTTATTTGTGTGTGTGTGTGTGTGTGTGTGTGTGTGTGTGTGTGTGTGTGTGTGTGTGTGTGTGTGTGTGTGAGGTATACGAATGCAGCTTTATGTTGGGTATGTGAAGTTAGCACCCCAACTATAGTACTCAGGAGTTTTCGTTTGATATTTCCATTTAAGAAAAATTAATTTGCTACATCTATTTTTAAAAATAATTAAATTCTTATTTGTTTAAGAAGAGCTGAAATATTCCATTGTTCGAGAATTCAATCTTGGAAATACCGATACCACGATAGTGATATTGTACGTGGGTTGTTTCATGGAAATACAAGAAGCGGAGTCCTTTAACTTGTAGAAAAATTGAATGGATTTTATATATCATATTTGACATACTTGCATGAAAATAAGTATTAAAATTAAAGTATTAAAAAATTTATTTAATTATAGATATGACAATAATTCTGTTGAATTATTAAAATAATTATGTAGGAAATTCAAGCATGATGAGCAATGCTACAAAAAAATATTTTATATTTTATATTTTTGATATTTTAGTAATCAGTTTGAGCGGTTTACATAATTATTTTGATCTTCCAAGAAAATTATTTTTAGATTTAGCTTCTTTTAGATACTTCAGCAAAATCGTTCTTTCCGTGTGGAACTTTAATATTGATAAAGTCAATTACATCCTACCAGCCAACGGCTTTTAACTGGCAAACTCGGAACGTGGTTGTTAATCGCGCAGGTTTACAATGAGATTATCGAACTACGCTTCTTGTTTATGCGCTTTTTTTATCGCAAACGTTAAGACAAACAAGTAGCCTCGTGCTTGGCGCTTTATCGGGATTTGCAAGAACGGCGCCGGTTAAATTCGATCAATGCTTGCCGGGAAATGTAATTCGTGCGAATGAAAGTAGGAATTAATTCACGTTAATCCGAGAATACAAATTTTTTTGAAACCTTGCAGTATTTGCATTATAAAATCTTCGATTAAATCTTTTTTTTGTGTGTGTTCCGTAGATAATTCTTTGCACTCTAAAAAATATGAATATGAATTTAACATCCATGATGCAGTATTTATGTAATTTTTCATTGTGTTCGTGTTGATCCATTCTAACATGGTGTAAATTTAAGACTCATAACAGCAATCTTTCTTTTTTGATTTATCTGATTATCTAGTACCAAGTATACTACTAGGTTATCAGTGACCATCCACTGATTCAGATTTAGAGAGAAAGAAACAAAGATTTTTAAGATAATCTTTTTTTAACGTGAATTAAATTCGCACGAATAAAAGTAGATTTAACACTATGATGTTAAATCTATCTATATTTTTCAGAGTGTGAGAAACATTAAACACTATTTTGATTTAGATTTAATGAAGTCGTGTCATATTGCTACTTTAATTGTCATAAATCTTTATTATGAGATCATATATCTTAAAATTCTTAATTTTAAGATTAAGAATAGATGGAGAGAGACGAAGTAATTATCTCTTTTCTCAGAATTTGATCTCGCGATTTTTTTAGAACTTTTTATGACTGCTCTAATTTTGTTATCGATAATAATTGAAAAATAAGAATTAATTCCACACTGTGTGTTTATCATCTTGCCTTAACAGTTGGATCTAGTAAGAGCCAGATCGTAGATGATGTAAAAATATTAATGTTAATCTGATTGCTTCTGTAATGAGCTAAATATTTCGATCCGTTTTGCATTCTTGTCAATGGTAAGCTGAATGAAAGGAATATTAGTGAAAATCCACATTTTTCACATTTATCGATAATTTATATATATATACATGTCGATAATAATCATATATGTCACGTTACGAAATATTTCGTAGGATCAGAATTTCACAAAAATTCTTTAAAATAGTGCAAACGTAAATCTTTTGATAATTTAACACTCCCGGTTCGGCGAGCCGCCATGTTGGAACGATTTAACGCGACCAATCAGGTAATCGAATGCGCGATCTCCCGCGACGGACTTCATAGTTCACGAAATGCAAGCGTATCGGACACACGCGTCTTTTCCTTGATTTTCGTAATGATTTATAAATGAGTTTATTATAAACTTCGCGGGTTTTTCTGGCGCCGTCGTTATTTCGAATGTATGCGTAGCGTTTAGACCGATGGTCGGCTTCCAGAAGTCTCGCTCGTTGGCGGCGAGAGAAATGTCTCGAAAGAAAGTCGTTGAAATGGCGTCGCGCAACGACTCATTTCGAACGACGATGATCAAGAATCGATCGAAGGAAGGTGTACACTGTACACGAGCGAGACCGTGTTTGGAAAATTCTAAAGTTTGCGCTCACGAGGCAGTTTTAAATGCGGTAAGAAGGGTGAATATTATATCATAATAGTAATTGTAACAATTGTAATTGCCGTATCAGATTTGAGATTGAAACTGATAGCATTTTCGAGTGCAGTGAGTTTGAATCTACCCTGGTAGAAATTTTATGCATTTTTTTTAAGCAATTATTGAACAGTTATATTAATTTTGTCTAAAATCTAACTGAGAAATAAAACTACTTAGGATTAAGAGATAATGTTTTCCAATTATGAAATAATGTTTTGTTTACCGTTACTGCACCAAAAATGCGCAAAATCTGAATTCATTTACATCTATTTACTCAACAAAAATAGGACAATAAATAAACACAGTGTTTTAAGTAATAATAGCCTATTTAATACTAGACAACTAGGTAGGTGTTT
>NW_017305778.1:2653254-2656027 GCF_001594115.1 Trachymyrmex septentrionalis | reverse complement strand
ATCATTTCAACGGAACGTTTCGATACTTGGTCCTCTTCAGCCGTGTCTAAAAATAAATAAAAACTCTTAACAATAATTAAACGAACATATTAAAATTTACAAATTAATTTCGGTAACGGTATACAAAAGTATTAAAATCGGATCAACCATCTACAATCAGCAATATGCATTAATGATTCAACCATGTTATACTAAGTCAAATTCTAAAACTTATATAAAATGTAGAAATCAAACCAATTCTTTGGTTAACAACGAGAAAGGGTAGTCAAAATGATCAGAAGAGCAGTCCAGTAGTAATGGTATTTTATTGTTCGAAATTTATATGAGCGGTTTATCTAATATATTTTTGTTGTAATCAATTTATTCTTTATTCTTTTTTAGTACTTACAATTAGAAAAAGATACAAGTAAATTAAACCGAGATTAAAATTAATCTACATTGATAGAAATAGGCATACTTCAATTCAATTCCGATTAACTTAATTGATGTTAAATCAACTGGCAAAATCGCTTAAAAACAAAAGCTTTAACATACAGTTTTGTTCATATCTTTTCTCGATATAAACATAATTATATTATGAAAGAATAACTGAAGAAAAAATAAGCCAAAACATTCGGAGATTCTTATTTGTAAAACGTAATTTAAGTTAATAATTATGAATTTTAATTTGTGCGCACCAATAGTGCTCGTCATTTTCTCTGTTAATTTTTTAAATAAATCTATTGATCAACTCTCTCTTAAGTTTTATTTGTTTACTTAGTAAAATAGTGCAATGAAATCGGAGTTTGCTCAGTCTCCAACTCTAAAAAAAAATCTCGAATCGAGTGCTTTAAAATTATTCTATATCTATCACATTTTCGCAAGTTGCGGAGCGTTCGTCGCGTCGTATCACGTCATCACGTATCGTGTCGTGTCTTCTGCTACTGGCTGAAGGGGAGAGGGGATTGACAGGCAGGCGGCCATGTTTGGTAGCGGCGGCCGCACGTGTTGACGCGGCCAGTCGCGGCCAGATGGTACACGTGCGCGCACGTGTGTGAATCAAGTGAGAAAGATAGAGAAAGGAGTACGTTGACAACCGTTGAATTCTGTCCACAGGTGTGGGAAAGACCCCGGCAAGAACGGATGGGCTGAAGGTATCTTCCCGTGCGAGCCGACGAAGCGACGTCGCCGTCGCGACGCCACATCTGGTGATCGCCGAGGGGGGGGGAGGGGAGAGGAGCCGCGAGAAAAGGAGAGAGCGCGAAGCTGCGCGAAAGAGGAGGGGGAGGGGGAGGAGGAGAGAGAGAGAGAGAGAGACACCGTGGCGTTCGCGCACGCGTGCTCGCGCAGTCGATCAGTCAACCGGTGGCGAACGTCGCCTGGCTTCTTGGAACCTTCTCGCCGCGCGGCGCGGCGCGATCGGGTTATCGGAGTGCCGAATCGTGTTCGCGCGCGCCGAGTGTCCTTCGCCGTCGAGTTTGTTTACGACCGCGCCGTCCGTTGGAAGTGCTACACTCTCGCGCGCGGGCGCGCGCGCGCGCACCAATCGTCGCGCTGGCGTTCGCGATTGGCGCCAAGTGAAAGAGGTCTGTTGAACTAGTGTAAACTTTTGAAATTTATAGTGAAACTATAGATAGGATTTTATTCTCTTTTGTGATTAAGAAGCCAAGAAGGGGATTCGAGGTTTGTTCGCGTTGCTTGAAATTGCCTGAAATCGTGAAAAATTTTGCATTTAAAGTGAAATAAGTATATATATATATGTTGAAAAGAGAAAAAGTGTACAGGCAAAAATTGAGTGCAAAAAGTGCAAGCAACGCGAACAGACCTTTGGTTTACAAACATTGTTCTTACCTCACTCGTCTATCCCGTGTATATTTCTCACACGCTCTTCTACTTAAAGTGAAATAGATATATATTTGATATTTGGCGAAAGCCAGGAATAGAAAAAAAAGTTTGTATAGTCTATTATAGTGTAGGAATATAAATAAGAGATCGAGACCAACCGCGGGACGTTAATTCGTACGAGATCTGACAGACTTCGAGTGAAAAGATTGAAGGGACAGAAGCGTGAAATTCATCAAAACAATTTGGCGAGATCCGCTGGAATGTTAAATTATAGTTAAATTATTGAGAAAGGAGAAAAGCAGCAGAAGACTTGTGAAGAATTTATGTACGTCGATACCAAACAAGGAGGCAACCAGGAGAAAGGTTGTTGCAGCGAGAAGACGATAAGGAAAGAAAGCGCAGTACGATACGAAGTGGAAGAATAAGAGGAAAGATAAGATACCAGGAAGAAGAAGACTGTCCTGGTCTTGGAGTATTTCTCGAGACTTTCCGTGTTTTTCCGTGTGTGGAGAATTGATTTCTCCACAGAGTCGTTGGTGAGTCGATCATACGCGTTTTGTCTTCATCCTTGTCGTCGTTGCTGTCGTGGCCTGTTGCTGTCATTGTCATCTGGGACGATGTGTCGTGCGTGTAACAATCGTCAAGGTAAACCGTCGTCTGGGCTATACCGGTAGTAGACGATCGGTGAATGGAGAGAGTTAACGCAGTGGGATCAGATCGCGCGTACAATTAATGTAAAGTGATGCAGTGCCGTAGTGTTAGTGACCAGTGCCACGTGCCCGTTGTTTGGATTACTTGAAGATGCCTTCGTCCGGTGGATATTATGACGACAGGAATCCTCTGCTCAAGGGCACCTTATCGAGGTGAGTTACAATCTTTACTTCCTCGATCGAGATCGATCGTGACACTTTAAGGGGATCTTAAAGTCCTCTGTGTGTTTTACCAATTA
>NW_017305778.1:2652460-2653154 GCF_001594115.1 Trachymyrmex septentrionalis | reverse complement strand
TATATATAGAAATCTTTTTCAATTAAAGTATAAACAATAATATAATCCAAACCGATTGATTTTGTGCCAAAACAAAGAGAGTTGAAAAATTATAATTTTGTCATTGGCTTCTGTCGACTCGTAATAATATTTGCTTTATACGAAAGTTTTGTACTTTATACGTATAATAATATTGGTCATGAACAATGTTGAGTTCTTAGAATTAATCGCATAGCGACACGTGTCAATGACACGTAAATATGTATAAGTCCTATATATTGATCGGTAAAACAGATGACTTTAAGATTTCCTTAAACTCGACGAGCCTCGATATTGTCTATCGTAACTTTTAGAAAGTAGCCATCATTATCACGAGAATCGGAAATTTTTTTGAAATTTTTTGATAGAGAAGATTTACATTATTTAGGGTAACACACAAAGTTTGATTAAAAGTGTGTTTATGAAATCATTATTTAAGTAGCAAGATTGATGTAATTTGTTATTGAATTTGTAAGAAAAATTGATGTGTTTAAAAATCTTGAAATTTTGTGATTCGGGTGATGAATCTGCATATATAAATTAAGAATTTTATTTATTATACTTTTTAAATAATTTCGAAAATATGTTAGATAATATTTATAATACATATAATGAATAGTTTTCACAAAAAGATATCAATAATTTTAAATCATTGTTATATATATATATATATATA
>NW_017305778.1:2636617-2652447 GCF_001594115.1 Trachymyrmex septentrionalis | reverse complement strand
AGTTTTAATTATTAATTCTCAATTTTTATAATTAGGTTTTCTTAATTAGCGGAGTAATACATAAAATCATGATAGTACTATTTACCCCGCTTAAAATGTTAATTGGTCAAATTCATTAGCAGCTGCTTAATTTCATAGTCGTTGATACATCCTCTGATATTTTCTACTTATTTTCATATATTTTCGAAGCGGAAGAGTGCAAGATACATTTTATTATTTTTTATTTAAAATGTGTATAAAGAGAAGCGCTGAGAAAGAGAGAGGGAGAGAGTTGCTTCTCGCAGAGTGAAAAGCACGTTCCCGCCATATAGATGTGCCGTATAGTTTAAGAGTTAACAAACTAACGGCATTCAGTGCAAATAACGTTTAGTGCGACTATCTAATACATCAACTGTTAAACATATAGTGGAATGTATAGTGGAAAAATTTAAACTAATTTAAGTCGCCACTACTCCTACTAAACATTATAAAACAGTGTCAATTTGTGTGTCAAGTTGACACTGTATAGTATCAAATTTAATCATTGTTTTAATATAAAATAATGATATATATTGATAGGGGCAGTGGCGACTTAAATTAGGTTAAATTTGATACTATAGATTTAACAGTGGGCACTTTTATCTATATACGGAATGTATATAACGTAAAATTTTAGATAGAAGATAAAGAGCTGTGCTAGATAGATGTTAACGCGAGAACGCGACGTGAAATGTTAGCGTATTTATATACGTCTCTTTATTGAAATTTTTAATATTTAACTAGAAAATATCCACTTCTGAGAACTCTTTATTACGATATTCTACAATATTTTTAACATTTTACCTGAAAGGTAAAATCTAAATCTCTTTATATTACAATATTTAATAATATTTTTATTACGCTGAAAAAAATGCTAAATTTTAATGAATATTTGTTTAAAGAATTTTAAGCGAATATTTACTAAATGTAAATATATTATTTATTTGATTACAAAAACTATTAATTTAATTTAACTTACGTTTTTTTAGTAAGTAAAAATTTATTTATTGTAAGTGAATGTTTTATTGTAAGTTTTATATTTAGTACTATTCAAAAAAATGTGTATTAAGATTTAATAAATATCTTTCAGTGTACGAGTATTTTACCTGAAAGTATCCACATCTCTTCATCAAAACATTTTATATTATTTTTTATATTTCACCTAAAAATATATATCTACATTTCTTTATCACCATGTGATATATTATAATAATTTTGCGCTGTGAGATTATATAATCTATAAAAGAGAGCAATAAATCGATGAGGTACATAACAACTAAGCTTTTCTTGTCGCTTTTTCAAAGAACGTCGATAACAGTTATCGCTGATAAACCGAAATGCATGCAAACTAAATAAGTTGTAGCTTTAGGGATCTTACTTTACTAGTAGAAATCTTCCAAGAATGTTTTTCTTAAAATTTATCTTCGCTGAATGGTAAACCGTTTTTTGTTTCTATATATATATCACAGAGATAGCATAGAGAGAGCGACAGCAATTTAAATTGAAATATTGAGTGAAAAAGTGACGATAAATTTAAATCCGTTACTCGTAACGACAGTTTTGCAAATTGCATTTTGATATTTAGCATTTGCGGTTTCGTCAAACATTTCGGTGTACTATTCTTAAAAATGACGACCTCGATCGTCGTGATGCACGACATCGCGTTATGTTGGTGCATTTGTAACTGTTGTCCTTGGCGCGGCCCTGTTAAATGCAAAATAGTGAACGAAGGGCAGTTCGTGTCGATATCCGACTTGTGTCTGGTTTACGCGCGTATTTCCCGCAAGTGTGCGACTCGTGTGCGCAACCTCGATGCAGCGGTCGAGCACACATACAGCCTTTAATTTATTATCTCTCACATATCGAAAATCACGGTGAACATCGTGCATTTATAAAGCAGAAAGAAACGTAGCAAAAGAAGTAACTAATTTAATGTAGCAGGACATAAAAAGTATAAAATATAATACACAAATGAAAGCTAATTAAAGAATTGAAAGATAATAATAATAATTAATAATTCAAATAGTGGAACATTAACTCTCAGTCTGCAATTTGGGCCTCTTTTGACACAAGCAAAATTTCACTTTAAAATTTTTTTGAAGTAATGGAGAGTGGAGTTTCTCCTCCAAAAATAGATATCTAGAATATCTTATAATATCTATTTAAAGAATATAATAAAGACATTGAAAAGGGACTCTGAATTTTTCTTTTTTGGAAAATCTATAGAAAGTAAAAAAATTGGGCTGGACCAAAAAGATTCAGATTGCAAACGGAGAGTTAAATTAAATTTAGAGTGTATAAGGAAAATTCATTTTCGTATTATCGATATGTTATTTTTTTAAGAAAAACATCAACTTTGATGTTTTTTTTTCATTCTCATTTGACTGTAATTTTTTTTCGATAATGCGTGTAAATACTTTCATGTACGTACATATGTAAGTTTAATGCTCCATGTAAGTGATGCAAAATGTTTCGTGACTCAATGAATCGTCTCATAAAGCTCATGATGATTGCGGTATCTCCGAGTGTCAGATTCATATATAAGTACATACATTTCGTACGTCAGTTCAACTTTGTTGTTAACAACGAGATACTCGCAACGATGTGCACGCAATATCAACCAACACTTGAAACAATACTCACATAACGCCGTCACAATTGTCCTCGAATTTCGCAAAATAGCTTATGCGATGACTTATATTCAATGTAAACGTAATTAATAACCGCACAGCTGCAGGAATAATAATTTTGCTGTTTGCACGCCTCCATGTTGGAAATTCACACCGGAATATCACCATGCCAGACTAATTTACAACCATAGGTACCATATGTTTTCCTGTTAACCCTGGACACATATATGACATACAGCTCTATTTACGTGCAATCGGTTCTAAATCGATTAAAAAAATATTACGGACAAAGTATTTTTCGCTATTGTAAAAAAAATCGTTCAATCTCAATTTTATAGTGCTTCTGTTTAATATTAATAGATTTGATAATTATATCGTGTTAGATTATTCGTATATGATTATTGGCGAGAACTGTTATCAATTGTTTTCGATAATTAATTTAACTAATTTAATCTGAATTGATATATAATGATATTACTATAAATATTAAATGGTATTACTGAGATTTAAATATTTAGATTTAATGAAGTCAGTATATAAAGATTTTTGTCCGACGGGCTTTTAATTTTTCTAATATTGAGTAAGTTAAATTGTATTGAATCCTCACCAAATCGTCATGACAAAACAAAGAGAAAGTTGGGTCGAACAAATCCGGTCGATGACAATAATAACTCAATAACGAGGCAAGTTCGAAAGAGTTCTATTCGCGATTCCGCCGAAAGAACCGTTTCGAATGACGTGTCTGTCAATAAGAATTGCAGGCGTGGAATTCCTTTCACCATCGTGCGATCATCGTTTCGCTTCGAAGGAAGTTCGAGACGACTCTCGCTTAAGCACGATGTGAATCGATTTTTCGCGGCAATGAATCGGTTAAATGTTGATCGAAATCGAAATGTTAATTAATTATGATTGATAATTATTTTGTATGCAATATATGCGCTATGCAATGAAAATTTACGATATATCTCCATGTTTTTTTTTGTATTCTTTCAAAGAATTATTATTCACGTATTTTTGCCATTTTCGGGCTAATATAATTACTGATTATTTTTAGAAATTGTATTACAATGTTCGATAATAAAAACGCATTTAGTTAACAAGATTATGGTTAAAAATTGAAATAACCTACTGTTCTGCTAAAAACATTAATTAAATGCGCTCTTCGCACATTTAAAGTATTAAAATAAAATATTTTATTGCAATAGCATTGTTCGGAAGCAAATTTCTGTTAACTCGTCTAAAATTCGCTGAAGAATAAATTTGTTATTTACACGGAAGCATTTTTAAATTTTTAATAATTCGGCAAAGTCTAAAAATTATCAATACCTTAATTTAGCATAATTACAAATTATGAGGCTTATATAATTACAATAGCATAAACATTTTTAATTCATATTTTAATATTAACGCGTTTTCTGAAAAGCAGTTGGTACTGAAAAGTTAATAAAAAATTCTGAAAAAATTTTTAGAGCTCTATGAGAAGAAAATAAACAATTTTTGTCTCTTACTGTTTTTCCATAAAGTTGATAATACTTGAGTAAAAAATTATTGAAGACCAATATTCGGCGATATTTAATAATTAATATCTTGTTAACTATTGCGAAAATTGCAAAATGGTAGAGGATTTTTCGATTTAATTTTTCACGAAGTTTCATACTGTAATAATATTCTCGAATTTCTGGACACCCTTTATATTTTAAAACAAACTTAAGAAATTTTTATCTCTTGAATTTATTATTTCTTGATACCCAATATATTTTGAGACAAACAACTATTAAAAAGATAATTTAAAGAAGGTAATAATTAAAAAATATTGTTTATGTCCAACAATTTAACAAATCTTTTTCAATATATGCTAATAAAGTAACAATAATTTAATCCATAAATAAATTAGTAGGTACTCATCTAATCGTGATAAAAATAATCGATTTTTTTAAGCAGCATATACTTTAGATACTGTTTTCATATTTATATTGAAAGTGCTCGATTCTTTTTCGAGTGAAGACGTCATAAATACAAATTTCATGATAAGGAGTGATTTATAAGCAATTGCATAAATTTTATATGTGCTTAATGATAAGGAATTAATTAAAAGTGATTGTTTGTAATTTATAATTGCTTGTAATATAATTAATTTTTTATAATTAAGCGCATATGAATTTATGTCAGTTACATCCGAAAAGAATCATGCATTTTGTGTATTGATACGGAAATAATATCTCTAAAATAAATTCCATTTAACAGGCTATTATTTTCATTATGTCTGTGACTTTATTTATATTATATTATCAATATTTAAAGTACACGAAATATACTGCTTATAAATACAGTTTATACATGACAGCAGTTTTATTTGAATTATTTGATTTATATTTGATTACACATTTTTTTTATCGGAAAAGAAAGAAAGAGTTACAATAATGGAAAAATTATATTTTAACCGGCAATAAATTTCAAGTGCGATGTGAATATATTGTACTTGATTCTAAGCATCGTTAAGGAAATATTTATTTCCCATAAATATTATAATAAAGCAATTAATTTATAATATCCATTCTATATCGCTTCTATTTTAAATGCAAAAATGGTGATAAATATTTACTTTTCGATAAATAACTGCCGACATGTTTATGATTCACAGTTATTGGAGATAATTAATTTTACTAATAATCTTTGACATATTATCATTTGTTGTCTCCTGATGATTGTCGCAATCACGATATTTCAAGAAATAATAATATTTGATTTGTATTTAGAGAGAATTAATATAAGGTTTGTTCCTATAAAAATTCCTTCTTTTAAAATTAAGAAAAATGATAAAAATAAATTATATATTATATCAACTTATATAAGTTCTTTTGCATTTCAAAAGTATATTCTAATCTAAATGAATACTGATGATATTTTTGTAAGTGGACTAATTAATTAAATATCTAAATTTTATCATATAAAGAATTACATAATTAAACAAACAAGCTTCGCAAAAATAATCATGGCATGTTCAAATCGAGATTGTAGAAGCTCTGAACTGTACAAATACTTTTCGTACATCTAAATAAAAAGTTTCTTTTAATTTTAAGATAATGTATCTTAATGTATTACATTTTTTAAGGAAAAATATGCAATTTATTTCATTCTTTGTTAATAGATTACAATTAATATTTTACTTTCTAAAAATAAGATTTTTCCATATCTAACCTGTATTAATACTTTCCGTGTTCACTATATACTTACGAATCAAATTACAGCATTTGTCAAATCAAGATTTACGTAACGATATCTCCACTAGTTTCCCAAATTTTAAGCGGAATTAATCACTTTGCAATTGGCGAATTTATAATACGAAGCGTAACGTCTATTGATAATGGTACGTTCGAGGAGCCAAGTAAATCCATGTACCTCTCATTACCACACATCAATTATTTCGTAACGGCTGTGTTTGGCTGGTAAGAGACTCGGCACGATGTTAAAGCTTGTTGTTTATATTACGCGGTTACCTTGATGTTTTTGTGTGATTTGAGCTGTGGCAAGCGAGCAGGTGGTGGGGCAAGCCGCGTGACGATGCATTATCATGCATAATCCCCTCTATGAGAGCAACAAGGCGCGATATATTTCCTGTCGTTTTGTATTCCTGCTTATAAGTTATTTCGATAAAATTTAAATGACTGATTTTTCAATTAATATCTATCATATAATACGACATCAGACGTCTAGATAAATATGAGCGTACGCGCGGCGGCATTAGTTATTCTCTATGCTTATTTCAATAAACAATATTGAAAATATTATTTACTTCAATAAATTATGTCAATAAATTTCGAATGATTGATTCTGCAATTAATCTCTATTACATAACATTATATGAAACATATTGATAATGTTTCGTGATAATGTTAACGTGTACGATAAAGAAATGTGTTGTATTTGTATTAGAAACGATTCACTCAAGTTCTTGTTCAAGTTTTGCGTCGAATTTTTAGTATATTTGAATGTTAATTTAAACATAATGTGTTATTTGAATATTTTATGTTAAATTGATATTCAACATTTCTTAGAAGTAAAATAATATCATTTATGAATATAAGTGAACAAATGTAAAAACAATTATAAATGTTAATTTTAATTTTTAATGAAGAAATATGGTTGTTTAATTGTGTCAGTGTTACGTTTTCGTGTTAACTTTTCACATAACATTTGTGTTACCTTCTAATCTATTTATCTTAATTGTATTAAATTAACACAAAGATTTGAATGGATCGTTTGGAACGCGTGAAATGTGTGAAAATTAAATATAAATTTTTCAACTGTATTGTAGCGATAATGTCATGAACACTTATATCATGATGATAATAATACATCTCATTATCAAATTATTTCGCAATTATTTCGTAAACTCAATGATGATTGGATTGATTAACTTTTTCGCGTTTATCTCATCTCAAGTCTTATCGAGGTAACGTTTGTTCATTGAGGCGAATGTACCTCGTGCAATTGATCGATTCTATGAAGTGGTATAAATGTAGCTCGCCTATCATTTCCGTATTGAAACGTCAGAGCAGCGCGCGAATCGTTTGCTCGAGTAATTCTCAAGTAACGGAAAAATATGGCACACGTCGACTGTTGTTAATAACGCGTGTCTGCGGAGTTTACACGTTCGAAATGTATATTGAAGGAAATTATAATAATCAAACTTGAAATGATAGTCATTAAAGCTTTGATAAAATAATTACAATCAAATGTGTGTGTGTGTGTGTGTGTGTGTGTGTTCAATTAGTATAATCAAATCAACTAAACGCTAAATTTTATTATATTTCTAATGTCTATTATATTTCAATCAAACTGTAGAGGAATAATTTTAATTCTGGTTTGACTTACTTTTTATCTTTCTCTACTTCTATAAAGAATTATAAAAAGGTAAAGAGTAAATTAAATCGAAATTGAAGTTAATTTATATTAATAGAAATAGATATAAATATTATTTTAGTTTTCTAATTATATTATCAAGAAGTTAATGGTTTTATTAGCTATTTACATTTATTAGCTATCCAGATTTTACTAGATTTCTTTTCAGTGTATCGCGCGTGCGATACTAAATCTCGAAATAATTTGTCGAACGGCCTCTTATTAAAATCGTTAACTCGATTTTATGAGTCGCATTGTATTGCATAAAGTATTAAGACCGAGCGCCGTGTAATTTTTCAGTAACTTATTCCGTTTGAGATTTATCTATTTACGGGGACGCGGATGTCGAGGTGATCGTACCTTTCGTGTGATCCTGTTTCTTTTGTAAGATAAGATACGCGTCGCGTGCGACTATCGTCGAGCGTTGGGAGTGCCGCACAAAGTGCTGCGCGATCTGATATAATTAGCGCACGCACAGACTTGTAATTAATCCGTGTTTTTGCGAATGCTGTGGGAGTGCAATAAAGACATCTGAGAGGAGGAGCCGACCCGGAAAGCATCAACGGAGCAACGATGGAGTAATTATTTGTTTGTTTTTTATGTGATTTATGCTTGATACATAAATTAGATTTTTATTTACTGAATTTTATAGAGCTTATACCGAAGAAAAGAATTTTTTTGAAAATAGTAAAATTATTTTACGCGACCGGTAATTATTTATTGCTGATTTATTGTTAATTTTTTTGGTCACTTCTGTGATGCATTTATTTTCATTTTGTTCAACACAGTCGGTTTGTATTATAGTATTTTGCTGCTGCGCGTCTGGTCGATGAGTGCTAAATTATCTTTCATTTGGGGCAATAAATTTGTGTAAGTTGCGTCAAATTAATTTGAGATGTATTTAAATGTATGTATATATTTATTTACAACTACATGAATATATAACATCTCACAGATTTATTATCATGAAGTGAATAGGCTGGAATAGATTAAGATTAATATTAATTCAATTTTGGAATGTATGTAATCAACAATCGATTTATGGTCTTTACAAGGATGCACGCATACTTATATTTATTAATACATATACTTGACGTCGTATTATATGATAGATATTAATTGTAGGATCAGTCATTTGAAATTTATTGGAATAACTTATACGCATGAATAAAAAAACGACAAAAAATATTTCACTAGCTTGGTAAAAAGTAATAAATAGTAGCGTGGTGATTTTATTTATGCAAGAAAAAAATTAAATCTAATAAATATGTTATGTTTTTTACTTTCTGACAAGTGTTCTACAAACTTTAGTCTAAACAGAAGAGATTTTAATAAAATAATTGAAAGCACTATGAAAATATGATATATTAATCCTCCATTTGCAATCATATTTTTATTTCCTTCGTCTACAATATTTTTTTTTGTCCAAGTTTTTTTACTGTTCTAAATCTTAAAAAAAATGTGAAAAAATTCATGTTTACTTTTTAATATCTCTGTTACGTAACTAGTTTTTGATAATATATTTTAGGAAGAAAAATCGGACTTGGCTCTCCTTTATTTATTTTGAAATCTTGAAAGCGTGAAAATTTCGCTTGTGCCAAAAAAGATCCCGATTGCTGACGGAGGGTTAATGATATTATTTGGACAATTTTTTAATAAAAAAAAACGTATGTACATAAAAGTTGATTAAAATTTTTTAATTTTTGTATTATCTAAGTAAATTGATAGAATATAGAAGAAAAAGTAAAATATAACAAATAAAATACTAATATTTTTGAAATATAAAATTTCATGGTGTTTTATATTTTATAAAGGATCTCTTATATTCAGGGAAATAGAAGAAAATGATTATGTATTACGTTTAATAAACGGAAATATAGATACGAATTAAAAATATGTGAAACAAAATTAAACATTTATGAAACACGAGAGGGAAAACGCATACTTTTGAACATAATGTTTCCCTTTCCAAATATCACTTTAATAGACTTTACAGTTTGTGTTTGGTCTCTCTATATTTTGGTCCAGAGTTGAATACTAACTGTGCAAGAAATTAATTTGCTTTTATTAGAGAATATTTTCAGTATGCACATTCCACAAATAAATAATAAGCGTGTTGCAATTAATTTCTTTAGTATAATAAATGCGTTAATAGTTATTATTGTGTCTGTCTTTACAATTTTATTCTACTCTTAACTATTATTTATTTATTAATAATCTGTCTTAATATTATTTCTCGAATTAGAGTAAATTACATAAAATTTTTCACGAGAAATCCGCCTCGTCGCGGAACAAACTGATTTTTCGCGTACGGTATCGCGTCTTTTTCCACGCTCAATCCCGTAATGACGGTCGATGAAATTAAATCCTCGACATCCGCGGCGAGTGCGTTCTCGCACTCGGCTAACGAGCTTTCGCGTTTGTTCAATTTCATGCGTGCGGAATATGTCGGGCGTACGCGGCGGTAGGTAGGTAGAAAACGCGGATGTGCAAATCAACGGACGGGGAAAAGAGTGTGCTGGCGCCGCCCTTCTGCTCTCATTATCGTGCACGGCGATAGGGCGCCAAGAGGACGGGGACCTTTGCGGCACTTTCTCTATTTAATGTCCTCCCCCCTTCCCCCTAACCCCTACCGCCTATCCCCTACCCCCTACCCCCGGACTCTCGCAGCCGTATATACTAATATCGATTCGCACACTAGTGGCAAATTGCGAGGATATAAGGTAATTGAACGAAATTAGGGGGTGGATAATCGAACGTCGGAGGACTCGTTTTTGTGGAAATTACGCGTGATTCCCCTCTCCGCGACTCCCGACGCATACTTGCGTAAATCACACGGTTTCTTGGCGTCGCGTACACGGTTGTGCTTTTTTTTTTTATTCAGTGAAATTAAGAGGCGCATAATTTGAATGAAGCTTTTTATGCGGCTGTCGAGACATACGAGAGTCTAAGATTATACGTGAGGAAACAAAGTCTGCTTTTTCAGATCTGCTGATCTTTCTTTCACATTTATTTTCTCTCTTCAAAACTGCGCGCTATATTTACTATATGCAAACACGCGTGTCGTCTGTTTTTTTTTTAAGACTTTATACGTTCGCAATGTTGGATCTAAAGACAGCTACTTTTGGCAGTATTGCTCATCATGCTTGAATTTTTCACGTAATTATTTGAATGGCTCAACAATATTTTTAGATTTGTATCTATTTAAATTTGTGAACATTTCAGCAGCTAAATTATTTTTTTCGCATTGGTTTTACTCTCGCTTTTAGTTTTGGAACTGTAAATATATGAAATAGATATTTCGTTTTTGAAAAATTGTACACGAGATGTACTTGTCATCCTTTATAGAATTCTATAAATAGAATATTTTAATAAATTCATTTTGCGAAAGAGTTAGGTTATTTTCCACTTTGCGCGTTTAATATCAGGTGCGAGTCATGCGTGAAACGTGGAAAGAGGGGAAAATGAAGTGAAAAGATAGAGAGGAGGGAGGTGTAAGAAGGAGACGATGGCGCCGTGTTCCTTTTCTCATTATCGTAGCCGCAGGGTTCCCACTGTAGTAACGCCGTTAGTACGTTGACCTATTTTCCGCCCTCTAATCTCTCCCGTGTATCTCTGCATCGTCGATTATGTAACAGTTTTAACTAAACATCAGACTTATTTCATACCACTAGAAAAAAGATCTCACCTATTTATAGTAAACATCCTAAATATGTAGGAGAAACCGGGGTTAGTTGACAATAGGGGGGTAGAATAATCGAGATCACATAAAAAACAAAACACGCGAGACACGCGTAAACGTGTCTGAGCAGCAGCGACTGCCGCTCAGTCTGCTGTAACATCTTGTTGCGAACATACGAGTATTTGTGATAGAAGTTATGCCAGAATTAAAAAAAAATCGTATACCTAAGTAAATATTTTTATTCTTAAAGTTTTTGTTTTACAATCGTATATGATTGTCTGAGATATTTAATTTCTACTTAGATAGTAAGTGTAGTTCTTACTTAATAAAGTTCAACAGATTTTTTTTGTTTATGTGTCTTTGTTATCGTGTTATTGTTTTTAAAAAATAAACGGATGGTTTAGTAGACTAATCACATCATGTGTGGAACTGTATGATTCATTTATTTTTTAGTGACGACTCTTATAGTTCTTACTCAAAATTTTATTCCTTTAAAGAGATTTTCCTCAGTGGCAAATGTTATAAATTTAGTTCTTTCATGTCCAATCTCAAAAACTAGACTCATTCGACGTATTTTTGCACGAAATGGACAAATTTTGCAAAAAGAAGCATTGTTTTTTTGCCCTGAAGCGAATGTTTGTATTTAAAATATATTTTTATAAAAGTTTTATTAATATGTAGCCAAAGATGTAGCTTAAAATACATTAATCTTTATTTTAAGCTTTATAATAATCTTAGTCAAATTATAAGTTGAATCAAATCGAATGCATTAGAAAAATGCAATTTTTTCATATTAGTTATCAGTTTCTCTTTATTATTAAAATATTATTAGGTAGTCAAATGTATATAGTAACTGGTGTAGAATTCATTTTTTCGATAAGTCTCTTAATTTCGTCTGTAAAAACTAAAAAATGAGTATTAGCCCCGATCTCCTCTATGTTCTTCTCTTAATCTTTATGAATCTCAATCTTGACATTATCATAATTATATCACGGACCATCTCTTTGTTTCAAAGTATTGATATAATAGTAATTACAAAATTAATTATATTTAGTTTGAAACAATTAAAAGTTGCACAGAATATTAAAGAGCCGAAATTGATTTCATTATGCACGATTAGAAGATGCTTGATTTGGAGTAATTTTTACACTCCAACAGTAAGAAAATAAAGCTCATTCAAGTAGTTTTTTTTAATGATATCGAAAAATCCTACATTTGTTTTATTTCTCTTTACTTTTTTATAGAAAAAATAATATAAATAAAAAATAAATCTATATAACATATTAATCTCAAATACCATTAACTTGTAAAACAATAATATAGAATACGTAAAATTAATAATAGCAACTTTTAATTGGAGTGAAAGAAACATCTCAAGTTGTTTACGTAAAGAAAATTAAGTAATTATTTTCAGGTTAATAAATAAAAATATAATTTTTCGTCCGCGATATAATCTGTATCGCGACGACGCAATAATTTCTGCTCGGCGCTAAAATATTACACGTGATATATCCCGCGTGTAGAACGCGACTTATAAATTATTACACAAGAATTGCGCTTGATTTCTCTTTTTTATTATCGCGTTTTCGCCCGCTATATCGGCGGGCGGTGGAGAGACCCGAGCAAAAGTGATCGAGTTGGTTCCGACACGAACACAAACGGGCGACACGAGAAAAAGAGATTTTTCCTTCCTGGCTTGGGTCAGGCTAGGAGTTAGTCGAATAGGGGCGAGCTTATCGAGCGTACGCATCGTCACGCTTCGGGCATAGCTTCGAAACTTCGACTCCCCGAGCGAGTGGTTACGCTCAGATTAAAGTTATTTTCCCTCCATACGTGACAATTATACAAGATACCGTCTTATGACTTTACGTGTCCTCGTGTTCAATTTAGAACACTATTTTTTAAAGAAGTGTTCCCCCTTTGAAATAACGACTAGTATTCTTTAAGTACTTCGCGAAATTTCTCTCGTCAGGTCCCGTCTTCGACAATTTATTTCTCTCAAGTTTGATCTCTTTCTTTTTCGTTAATTGCTTTAATTAATTAACATTAAAGAGATGCATACACTGTGTACACTGACACATTTATTTTTGTCTTTTTACATGGAAGGTGCTCGCTGAAATATTTAAAAATTTAGCTATTATATACAGATCTGAAAATAATTTTGTTATAATTATCAAAATAATTAATTGCTAGAATGCCAAAAATTTTTGCAGCATTGTTTGAGATTTCTATGTAATTATTTTGATGATTTAACAAAATTTTTATTTTAAATCTGCTGCTATATAAATTTTTAGATACTTCAACAAAATCATTCTTTCTATATATAAATCCTTGTAAACTCGGAAGTGTTTTATTTACCTTTCTATAACGATCTTTTAACCATTGTTCTTATTTTTTCTGTCGTAAGTTAATCAAAGTAATCTTTGTTAAAAATTTCCAGGATAGCCGAATACGCAACTTCGACTGATAAGTATGTACGAATGGGGGAGGGAAAGGAAAAAGAACTTGTATGCATAATCTTATCTGAGGCTCGTGCTAACAGTGATATACATGCACGTTGATTTGTCGTAAACTGCTTCGAAAAAATATATTCGGTTTGTTAGTGTGCCGGTTGTAGAAGCGAGATAATTGGAGAGCGACCGAGAATTCTTTTAAATAAATTAATTATTTCCAAATTGTTTGAATAGTTAATTAAATTTTTAGCTACAATCAGATGCGAATAAAAAATTATTCAATTTTCCAACGGTGAAACTAAACTGAAAATGGTGTCTGATAACAAAATCGATCTCCTTGACCCGCAGAATTCTTCCGCGATAATCAACGTTTCTATGTAAATTAAAAGGCATTTTTTTTAAATAGTATTCCGTATAAAAACGAATGCAATTTTTATCTATTATTTGTTTTAGTAATAACAATTTTTTAAAATAATTTTTAATTTTGAAATGCTGTGGATGAATTTTCATTCAAGTGCTAACTCAAGTTTAATACAGTTTTCAGTCACGACAAAGGATATAAATAGGTTGTATATTTTTAAAAAATTTTCAAATAAATAAGTAGAAGTTTCGGTCAAGATTTGACCATCCTCAGTACAATAAAAAATGACATTAAAAACTTATAACTAAAACACAAGTCAAAAGTTAAAGTAGTAATAAATAGACTAAAAATTACATGATATTAGCAAACGCAAGAGTTCGTTGAAAATTACATAACTTTGTTTTTCTTCGCAATAATATAAAAATAAAAATAAGAGCAAGAGTTTTGTGTCAACTGTATTAAAACTGTTTGTCATTATTCTTAAAAAACGATGCAACCTTCATGACAAGGCACGCCTTACCCAGTTCTATTATAAAACAAAAATACAAAGAAAGAATAATTTAACCAAATAGATTAATTTAACCAAAATATATTACCTTTATTCTTTCTGCTTACAGAAAGAATTAATTTAACCAAAATATATTACCTTTATCCTTTCTGCTCAAATCTTGACCGAAACTTCTACTTATTTATTTGAAAATTTTTTAAAAATATACAACTTATTTACATCCTTTGTCGTGGCTGTATGCTCTTTATTATTTAACCTTTGTAATTTATTTGAGCCACTTACTAATAATTTTAAATTTAATACAGTTTTGTTATTAAAATTTTGCTTAAATAACATTTAATAGGACTGATTAACATTAAATTTTATTTCTTTTTACATTAAACAGTATTAGTTCAGTTATAATATTTTTTGCACCTTATAAAATAGAGCAAAACATTTTTAATTATGTGGGTGAATTTTCATTCAGACTAGTGTTAAGTAAGAAAAATATAAGTAGTATTTCGAGGTTAAATAGAAATTTCAAGAGATGTCCAATTAACAAGCACTAACATTTTTTAGAGACAAGATACTGAAATTTTTATTTTATATTATATAAATTAAGATTAGAAAGTATGCGATGATCGTAATCGAGAATATTGATTTTTACACGGAAGAGAATTTGCGTAATTCTTGTTCGAGGTTATAAAAATCGCTATTTAATTTCCAATCGGCTTTCAATTTTGGTTTATATAATTTCTACGCAACGCTAAACACGGAAGGAAATAACGTCGTTTAGTCGTACCTCGTCGAATTGACAATGATTGAATAAAGCGAGGCACTCGTGCGCCATCGATAATCCGTAGTCGAAGAGAAAGGCCGTGTAGGCGCTTTCGCCAGTTACTCACCAGTTCCTTCGACTCCGTTGCAAAGTGCGCCGAAACAACGAGACCGTGCAGTAATCCTCTTCGAGAAATGAAACGGCGGCCAGCCGAGGCCGTCGAACTCGTGCGGACGATCATGCGACCTTGAGCTTGTGATAATCGTTCGTTGATAAAAGCAACAGAACGCGATCTCGCGATAATCGTACCGTCGAATTTTTTAAGAACCTACTTTTAATTCTTCCCTCGAACTTTGCATACATTGATTATCTGATTCTAAGACTGATATTTATAGTCGATTCTTATATTTAAGACTGTCTTAAATAATGTTTTGAGATTCTAATACCACCCTCCGATTTGTTTGTGACAGCTTAAGACTATACTTAAGACAACATTAAATATCGGCCAAACAGCTGTGT